>NW_015650838.1:819869-826918 GCF_001515625.1 Sinocyclocheilus rhinocerous
TTTTCTTCTTAATTTAAACTAGGGCTGCACGATAAATCGCATGCAATTGTCATGCGCATCTCGTCAGTAAAGCCGATTCCGTGATTAGTAGTAAATCTCCATCACGTGCTTTCAGATGGAGGTGCATTTAATGCACAGAGCCGTAGTTCACTGACAAGCTACGTAATATCGCGTTCATAATTGAAGGCGATTCATCTGCGACTATGAACTTGATAATGCGTAGCTTGTCAGTGAACTACGACTGTGTATTAAATGCCGCTCCATCTGAAAGCACATGATGGAGATTTACTACTAATCACGGAACCGGCTTTACTGACGAGATGCGCATGAAAACGGCATGCGATTTATCGTGCAGCCCTAATTTAAACATATGTTACCCTGACAGTGTTTGCACAGCTATGTACATACAGTATAGTACACAACATCTAACAACAATCATCCTATTCTTGTTTTGCCCTAAAGGTTTTTTTTTAAATTTTTTATGACATAATGTTGATGAGATGAGAGTAGTGCACTGTGCAGTGCCACAGATCCCAAAATCAACCTCTACCACTGCAGACCACTGCAGTCTGCAATCAAACACGGACAGCGAATGGAGGGATCGAACATGAAAGAACTTAATCACTTCTTGCCACATTTTCAACCCTTCTGTTTGAACAGCGAGAACAGAATCGTTGTCGTTAGGCCATTTGGCTCGTCAAAATCCCATTTATTTTTTTAGGTTTGGCCTTTTCCCAAAGTTCTAAACATCTGACTTTTTTTTTTTAGTCAGACGACCTCCAATTGTTTTTACCATGCGATGGTATCAAGGTCGATTAACCTTTCTGCTGATATTTATTTGGATAGTGATAAACTGAGTGCCGACTCGATGTCCATGAGAGTCCCGTGCCCTTGAATTCCCCACTCCGATGCTATAGAAATGTTCTATTAATCTAGGAAGTTCATTGGATGGGGATCAGGAACTCATTTGAAGCTGTACTCTTGAGGCACGTCTGAGCAAAATCTAATACTAAGAACGAGGTTGAAAGGGGGTATTGAACTTGCGGTGATACCCTTAAAGCGTCTTCCATCAATCCATGTTTGACTTTCAGATCTCTTTGCCAGGTGCAAATTGTTTCTCTTAAAAAAGAAAGGAAATAAAAGAGTGAGACGGGGTGACACCAGGGTCACCAGGCTCTTTTCAGCTTGCCCTAATAGCATATTTATGAGTGCTGTAATCTATAATGACATTTTCGATACCACCCCCATTCTGTTACTTACACGATCGATCTTCATTCCCTGGGATAATCACTATACGTTAATGGGGGTGACTTGAGCCTGAATTGCTTTTTAACTCAAATGGACATGTCAATTGCTGCACTGCGGGATGGACATGAGAAAGCGAATGAGAGTGATTCTTTAAAAAGATTATGACTGTGGGGAAACAATGGGGAAGTGTGTTTTATGTGCTTGACTTGCGCCATCATCTTTACTACTTATGTACTCATGTTTTGTGTATGTAGCTTCACTTACGGATGCTAAGTCTGCCTGGTAAACTTAATTATACATATAATCTCATTGTGCAGGTCTGGCTTTAAACTCATGTCCATGAGTGCACTTTCAAGTTACCGCTGTAGTATTTCCTGTCTGGTGACTGTAGTCCATCCATCAAATTGATCTGGGAGATTTCCAGGTCTACCTTCGAGTTTATCAGCTCCAACGAGGCACCTGTGAGATCATTAAATCTGTGTGAATACGAATGGGAATGGGATAAAGGTCATCATGTGTCTCATTTTCAGGAAATGTCTACTGTCAATCAAAAACTTTAATGATTTATTGATGGCGATGCTTACATGTTATTTAAAGTGGTCTTCTGATAGTAAAAAGGTAATTTTGATGAACTGGAAAGTGTTTTTATGAGTACTGTATATTATAGCCACAATTTTACATACTATTTTAGTGTTAAAATAAATCTTAGATCAGATAAAGCTGAAAGTGACCATAGATTTATTTTTATTTAATTAAATTGTAAAATGGTTATTTAATGAATGAGACAGGCTTCTGTGTGGGCAATGTATGTGTTACTGTATATCCACAATTTTTATATATAACTGTGTAAAAATGGTTTAGATAATTTATTTTATTCAAATAAATAAGGTAACACTTTAGAATAGGGAACATTTATTCACTATTAACTACGACTTTTCCCTCAATAAATTCCTAATTTGCTGCTTATTAATAGTTAGTAAGGTAGTTGTTAAGTTTTAATAAGCAACTAGTTAAGAGACCCTAAAATAAAGTGTTACCATAAATAATACTGGAGAAAAAATATTATTTATTTATTTATCTATCTATTTATGTATCTATACAGTATATTAGTGTTGTCAAAATTAACGCGTTAATGCATGCGATTTTTTATTTCAGTTTAACGCATTAAAAAATATTTCACACAATTAACGCAGGGGCGGAGCTAGGGTTGGTCACCCCACTCACAACTGCTGCTTCTGCCTCTTTTTTTTTTTCTTGACAAGAATTGCTTTTATTTAGATGCAGATCGTCTTTATGACCACATCAAATGGCAGACTTTCTAGACGCGCACTCCAACTTCGCCTCAGCACCAGACGCTAGTCAAAAGAGCATGGAAATGGTACAAGTGACGAGGGAGCTTTAGTAGAACTGTGGTCAGATGAGATGTTGTCAGGCCATATGTCAGTAAAAATAAATTTTCCTGTCCTGTCAGCCATCATACTGTGCTCGTTGCACATGCTCTTCAATTGAAGGCATAAATGCAGTGGCATGAGCTGTAGCTTATATCAGTTCATATTAAATCACAAAAGAAACTACGAGCATGCACAAGCATGTCGTAGTTATATATACATATATATATATATATATTAGGGCTGGGTTTTGACACAGATTTCACGTTTCGATTCGATTCTCATTCACAAGACTGCGATTCGATTCGATTACCAATTTGATTCGATTCGATTCAGTATCGATTATTTTGGATACATATGAGGTACAGTACATGCCAAATGTTCAAGGTAAAAAAAATCTCTCAACGAATGCTGTAAAATATACATGAGAGTCAGTTGGTACTACATTATAATATTGAAGGTTAAAATGTGTGCTGTACAACTGCTTAAATTGCACTTAATTAAGTTTTTATAATTAGGTTACAATTACTTCAGTTAGTTTTTTGTAAATATACACATTTAAATAGTGGCTGTCATAAAAACTTGGACGGATTTATTCAAACATAAATAAAACATTAAAGAACAGTAAAAAATTATAATGAATGTTATATGGTGCGTATATTTAGCTAAATGCTCCTCTCTACAGTTTATTTTTCTGGCTGACTAACGAATTTGGTCACCGAATATGTTTTTTCTGAGGTAAATGTGATGTTACATGAATTGTTTACTAGCCTTTATATTGAAGTCTTTGCGCGGCTGAAACACTGATTGAGCGATTACATGAGACAGGATATGGATTGTAAAGTTGTACTCTTTCTTTTGACTTACCTTTGGATGTTTAGTCATGTTTATTTTGTGCTGAAACTGGTGGAGGAGATGATCAGTTCACATGCGCTATGTGCTGCCGTTTCTGTTGATCGAGGCGCTACAGCGATCTGTCACTCCACATTAAACAGCGCCAAAACGGCATTTGATTGTTTGAATACTGCAATGGACATAAATTGAAATCTGAGACTTTGTTTAATATTAAAAGTACCAACGCACAATGCTTATTGCGATTTATTGGGTGGGAGGTGCGCTTCAATGTTCCTTCCATTAACTGAAAACAGGCTAGACTAATCGATTTTATTGCATTGTTGTACTGTTTGATGGTTTTATTTTCATTGCTGTTGCTTGCAATGTCAAGATGCGTTTATTTACTTACAAAGGATCAGTTAGTTGATTGTCATGTTTTTATACATCAATATTTGGTACACTTTTGTGTGTGACATTTCTACAATATTTTATATATATATAAAAAAAAAATTCAGCATACATGCAGTCTTTTTCTCAACTTCTGCAGTGGAGCTTCACTTTGTGAGAATTTTGTTTGTTTTAGTATAATCTGGCAAGATTTAAAGATTTTGACATGTTTTCCTCAGCTTTGGTTTAATTGGACGTACTTATGAAAAAGATCCTTTTCCTGTGGTAGAGAAAAGTCTTGGCTAAGGATCAGTCAACACACTCATTTTAAAAGATGATTATGAAGAGTGTATTTAATATTTGAACAAAGCTTCTGCAGCTGTCTTACAAATCATAGTTCTATACAGCAAAAACGACTGTTCAAACAATGCTAAACTATTTTTATTGTGGAAAATATCTTGAGATCTTGCTTTCAGAAAGTGAATAGGGTGAATGAGAAAAGTATTGAATTATAGATGAATAACAGAGAGATGTGAATCCATT
The DNA here is from genome assembly GCF_001515625.1 of Sinocyclocheilus rhinocerous. Lineage (NCBI taxonomy): Eukaryota > Metazoa > Chordata > Actinopteri > Cypriniformes > Cyprinidae > Sinocyclocheilus > Sinocyclocheilus rhinocerous. The sequence continues at coordinate 824,270 of NW_015650838.1, forward strand.
CTAATGTGTGAAAACAGAATATATATATCCACCTGTTCCAGAGTGGGATCTCTATATCGGAACAAAAGCTGGCAATAATGCAATAAAAGATGCAATCTGCACAGAGACTCACTTAATCTGTCCAGTGGTTTCCATCGTAAATCAAGTCTAATGTCATGTGACAAGTAGTCAGAAGTCAACGCCACTTCCATTATTTCGGCAGGCCTCAAAGGAAGAAGGGTCTAGATAATGGGGGGTTGGGGGGGGATAGCAATAAATAAATAAATGATGTGGTTGAGAGGATGAAAACTAATTTCAGTAAAGGCGGCCCTGTAGGTGATTGATTCTGTGGAGGGCATTAATCTTGTTCTCACCATCTTCATGCCCATCAGTTATTGTGAAGATGGTTTTAACATTACATGGGGTGTCACGGTTTAACTGTGAACTGTTTTAGGAACACAAAGTTTAGTTAGGGATCAGGTTACACCATGGTCACACCGGCATATGCTGTGATTTGGATATATGATGTCCATATTAATATTAGTACTAGTGGTAATATAATAATAATAATAATAATAATAATAATAATAATACTTATCATCATCATCATTATTATTATTATTATTATTATTATTATTATTCATTGTTAAATTGTTCTTAGATCAAATAAATAATGATGGAATAACAACTATTTATTTATTTTATTTATTATTTTTATTTTATTTATTTTATTTATTTCAAAGGTATTATATGCTAGCCCTATCTGCAAGGATCATAGATAAATGATCTGCTTTCTCATATAAACAAACAGTAGTTATAGTGAATGGTTCACTTTATTAATTTACTTATTTACTTAAATGGGATAGTGTTTGGGTATTCAGGGTGGAGTTTCATGTCAAGTTGATGACCATAGCTGCAAATCCACCAATCAAAGTAATGATACCATGTCCTTCTCTTGAAGTTTCAGAGCTGAATGGTCCTAGGAGAACAAGTTGGCCAATCCCCTAGATGACTGATGGAGATGTTCTGTCAGTCTTGTTCCTGTGTCCCATGAGAGCACTGGGCCTGTTTCAGTTAATGAGCCCCAACTGCGCTAATGTGTATTAAAATAGGACTATGTGATTCCCTGCTGCTTTAGCATCACAGCGTTATGACAGGCACCGGTGCATCAGTAGTGCTGTGGTACACTTCATTCTCCATGATTACACCCTTGGGCTTCAAGCTTCGACACTACAACAGGTCCACGCACCTGCCAATCGAGAAAATATACTCTCGCTACAACACTGTGAGCGAACTTATTCACTCTGATTAGACTCACTGTGTTTCCTCGACCACTGTCATTGTTGTACAGGAAAATGAAAAACAGGCAAAGAACATACTTGGCCTGTCAGAAGGATGGCATTTTCTTGTGAGATGTGCTTGAAAAGGAGCCATTTTTCTCTGCGCCAGTTCTCTGGGTTGCCATCTTAAACACAATGTGGCTCAATTTGGCTAATCTGTAATGAAAAAGCTCTTTCAGCTTTCAGCCTCTTTGCTATTATAGGGTAAATAAAATGGTTTAGGGGTCTTGTCGTATGTGTGTGGAATTAGAAATTGTGAATCAGTCAGTAATGGGCATGTATACACTGCAAAATTAAAACCTCATTTAAATATTGCAGAGTACAGATTATTATTTTTTTTGGACCATTTTAACTTCTTTTTCTAGAGTAATACCAGACACTGTGTTTTCCAAAATAATGTAATTTACTCATTTATATCTCGCTCCAAACCCAATGAACTTTTAAGTCAGTCTTTGCAACACAAATAATCTATTTTGAATGAAATCTAAAGCACTTTTGTCCCTCCATTGAAAGTCCATGTATAAAACTTTCCGTAGATTTCATCCTAAATGTGTGCGTACGCACAAAAGCTAGATTTTGCGTACGTACAAAAGTTTTCAGATTTATAAAGCCATGCGTACGCCAGAACCTGCGCAAAATTCCCTTTGTAATACCCAGTCAGCGGAAGATTGTGCGTACATGAATCTCCACCCCGTCTCCTCCCCGAAATAGCCATATATGGAGCTTACAACGCCTAGTTTTAATATGCATAATGTAGGGCTGGGCGATATAGCTAAAAAATGTATAAGCAATATAACGTTTCATATCGTTCGGTATCGATAAGTATTGACATTTTTTATAACCTTTTTTTAAAACAAAGAGCAATAGAAAAAATGTTTACATTTAACCACTGTATTTTTAAATTAACTCAATTTATTGAGACAAACAACAAATTTTTTTGTTTGTTTTAACAGTCAAAAACAAAATAAAAATTAAACAAATATCTAATTTCTAATGTTTTATATGCAGATTAAATAGGTTAAACTTTTGGCTTGTCTCCCGAGGCCACAGGAGGGCGCAATGAGCAAAATAATGCAGCACATTAAATTGTCAATGCAAGGAAGTAATTGACTATAAAAAATGTGCATTACGTCTAAATAAACTCATATAAATCAAATATAATTTCGTAAATTGCATAAACAATTATGAACAAAACAGCATCATGTATTTATGCATTGCTTAATACAAAGAGCCGAATCACACAGATTGCCTTTAAAAACATATGAGACGCAGTGAAAAGGAATAAACCTCCACAAATTCGTGACGTGTTTTCTAAAAGTTTAAACCGTTT
>NW_015650838.1:830579-831202 GCF_001515625.1 Sinocyclocheilus rhinocerous
TTAAGGAAACTTTTGTCTTGTCTCCCGAGGCCACAGGTGGGCGCAATGAGCAAAATAATGCAGTGCATTTAAATTGTCAACGCAAGGAAGTAACTCTATAAAAACGTGCATTACGTCTAAATTAACTCATAAATCAAATATAATTTCGTAAATTGCATAATTATTAACAAAATTTTCATGTATTTATGCATTGCTTAATCCAAACAGCCGAAGTGCCATTCACACAGACTGCATTTAAAAACATATGAAACGCAGTGAAAAGTAATAAACCTCCACAAATTCGTGAGGTGTTTTCTAAAAGTTTAAACTGTTTTAACTTTGCATGGCTTTCTATACATCTCTTGTGTGAGACGCGAGTGCAGCAGTCGTATTTGTCCGTCTAGAAAATGCGCTGAATATGCATTCTATGTGAATGGCTTGTTTTCGGTTTTAACCTAATCAAGATCTTCTCCACATTGAGCTTCTATATTTCTCTAATATTTTGAATGAATAACGCAGCAACTGCGCGTCTCGTAGGCTAGACTAACAAAACTTTAAACTACAATGTCACTTATATCATCATCACCGCATCTCGTGCTCCACTGATGACGCTCCCTGACGCACATCTAACATTGGATTGTACT
>NW_015650838.1:831425-831505 GCF_001515625.1 Sinocyclocheilus rhinocerous
GTAACGCAGTCCTACAACACGTTAGGAAAATATGAGATACGGACTATAAATGCGTTTTGAGACATCACTAACATCACTAT
>NW_015650838.1:836071-837061 GCF_001515625.1 Sinocyclocheilus rhinocerous
ACTCTTTTTGCATTCAAATGCAAATGTTTATTTTAAATTCGACTAATATTCATTCTTTACTCACAATCTCCTCTTTACAGGCAGGCACAGCCCTCATGTTCGTGTTTGTGTGTGCTGTCTGCATCACTCATAGCATGTGCCTATATCGTGCACTATATCGAACATTGTTTATATCGTTATCGAAGAAGGTGTACCATCGATAAATATCGATACCGTTTTATCGCCAGGCCTAGGAAACAGTCCTCCATAATATGTGCTGCACACATCTGCATATTTGGGTTGAACTGTTCTGGAACAGTGTTGTAAATACAACTTAACCACTGATTTCTAAGGAAAAATTAAAAAAATCGCATCATATGACCCCTTTAAATGACATACCACAGGAAAATTGTTCGAAAGCAGCACATCCACTGCAAATATAATTAATAAATTAATGTTTAAATTAATATACAAATGTTGTAAATTCTGGATAATAATTTCATGAAATTTCAGTGCTTAGCTTCATTATTCAGAGTGTCATATTTAATCTAAACTTGTATGTCAAATGTAAAACAGACTTTAAAATCATTCTGTTTGCTTCCTTATTTCGCTCACTCTAGTAAAAGAGTGCGTACGCATGTTCTAGAGCAGGGATGGGCAACTGGCGGCCCGCAGTGTCTTTTAGTACGGCCCGCTGGATCATATTAGACTCGGGTAATAGATTTTAAAACATTTGAAAAGCAAGTCACGTAAAGATTGCTTTCAGTTTATGATGTTAATACTATCTCCAACCAGGAGAGGTCGCTAGTTTCCAGCCGCTCCCCTATTAATTTCAGCATAGTAGGACGTGCACTCTAATGTAAACATTCACTAATATTAGCAAATAATAAATGAAAAACTGACCATGAAAACAGTATTTTCAAGTCAAGATGGTAAACAGATTATCTTTTTACCAAGTTCAAGGGGATACCCATATGTTTGGATTGTTTGGAAATCTGTATTTTATTTAAA
>NW_015650838.1:837342-849418 GCF_001515625.1 Sinocyclocheilus rhinocerous
ATGCATTATAAAAATCTAAACAATTAAGACACTAAGATATATTTATATGTTATTTAATATAATAATTAATTGATAATAATTGTTTAAATTATTATAAAAATCGATACTTTTGACTCCATTTGGAAGTCAAACCATTTGGAATAACAATTTTTTTTTTTAATTAAGCCCTTTTTAACTGTCCTTTTAGGTTGTTTTGAGAATGTTCTGTAGGCTACTAATGAAAAGGAACTCTGTATATTTGTTTGTTGCAAATTTACAGACAATGCAATTGAAATGTTTACATTGGCTAGTCAGGGTAATATTTCAGTCCACTGACAACAAAGTTTTCCTTCTGAATTAGCATAACTGCACAAGTTTTATGCTTAATAAAATCTTTAAAAACAAATGACATTAGTTATACTTTAATTTCCTTCAATAAAAAGGAAATTGAGTAAGACAGTGTAAAAGGTGTGTGGACGTGGATTAGTAATCTGGCCCCTTGGTATAAAGGAGAAAAAATGCTGGCCCTTGTCACTATCAAAGTTGCCCATTCCTGGTCTAGAGTGTCCGTACGGTGCGCACATATTTACGCCTAGTTTATTTTTTATAAATCCCGATATGTGCGTGGAAAATTGCAACCTTTATACATCAGGCCCCAGGTAACAAAAACTTTGAAGATCCAAAAAGCTCATTAAGACATTGCAAAACCAATCCATATGAACCAAGCAGTTTAATTCAGGTTTTATGAAGAGATATTATTGCTTTATATGATGAACATATTTAATGTAGGCCTTTTATTTTCTTTTCTTAATGAATTGAAAATGGCTAGTTTGGTTACAGGTAGTGATATACAGGATGCATTTAGGAGTAGACATAGCATATAGATGTCTTCAAAACTAACAGACATTGACTAAAAGCACATAGAGAAGGGAATGTTAGCACTCAAATGTGTTTAGATTGGCAATCGTATTTAGCTTCAGTGTGGATGTAAACAGGTGCTGGTCTGAACCTAAAGTGACGAGTGACTGTAATGTGCTGCATATGCAATCGTCAGAAATAACTTTTCTAGCATATGTTTCTAATGACATTGAGTTATGACTTACATAAGTTTATGCAGATAACTAAATGAAAATCCATTGGTTTTCATCTAATCAGGGTCTGCATGTTCCTCATTTTCCTTGCCAAATAATACAAGATCATTTTAGCCATTACATTGGTGGTTTGTATCTCACAAGCTGTTTTGTGTCATTGATGGCTTGTGAGAAAAATATATTAAAAATCACTGTTGAGAGGCTCCACAAAATAAGAAGAGTCTAAGCCATTACATCATAAGCAGCAGACACACATATTGCATGCAGTCGTTTAAATGTTAATGATTTCGTTTGGGAAAAGAGCTATAGTGCTAGTGACTCAGACCCATTTTTATCCCCTTTGCTCAGCGCTGGTGGGCTTGGTCGTTCTGAGCTGGAGAAGTTAAAAAATATTTTATTGCATCAGATATGCTGGACTAAGCTCTCAAAAACGGTTCATTCCTCCCTATACATCTGTTTCTTTGTCTCTCTCTCCCTCCCTCTTCAGGTCTGTCTTTCTTTCTGTTTGTAGAGCTTATTGAGCCAAATCTGACATTTGGTAAATACGGCAAGAATAAGCTTATGTTTCTTAGGCAGACAACTTTCTGTTTTCTTCTCAGCTTATGCGATTAATGCTCACTACAATAAAGAAGCTGTCCTACTGTGTCTGTCTTATCTGAGTTATTTACACTCATTCTGACAATCCCAAGACCTGAGCATTGGTACATCTAAGCTTAGGGCAGGTGGGTTGTTATTGAGCAAATCATACAGAGGGGAGACATATATCTACAAATGTTAATTTGTTTGTATGGCTCTTTTTCACATGTGGATGATTACACACTAATTACTTTGAAACTGGTGTGTTTTATGTCTGTCTGTGTTTGTTTTGTTGATGTGTTGTTGGTTTACTTGCACAGTTTTAAATTGTTAGACTCCATGTGGTTGTGAAATATGCTTGTACTTGAAATGTTTTTCTTTCCTCTTCTCTAGGTTAAAACAATAGTTTACTCCAAAATGAAGTTCTATCATTTACTCAACCTCTTGTTGTTTTAAACCCTTATGACTTTGTTTCTTCTGTAAAAACACAACAGGAGAAGTTCTGAGGACTGTGATGGTCGCTAGATGTAATTATAATGAATAATTTCAAGCTAAAGCTTTCAAGCTTTGAAAAAGGACCTACTATCTGGTCTGTTCATCACAATACGTTATCGAATGGTTTCAGATTTCTTCGACTTTAGAGCATGAGTCACATGGACCACTTATATGGTGCCTTGTTGAAGCTTGAAAGCCTCGGTTCTTTGTAACTGCATGCTTTCCTTTAGTGTTCCACAGAGAAAGAGAGAAGAAACGAACTACACTCGATAAATCCTGTCTTCTCTTCAATATTACAGGTTTACTGGTCCAAACCTGCCATCACCCATCATCAGCAGCAAGAACTGGCTGAGACTCCACTTCACATCCGATGGAAACCACAGACTGAAAGGCTTCAGTGCTCAGTATCAAGGTAAGAGATGGGCTGTCGTGGGACTGGTGCCTTTACTTGTGTCTATGTAACAGGACAGAAACAGCTCAGGGGTTCTGGTTGTCAAAAACATCTGGAAAATGACTTGAAGAGACTAGAGAAAGGGAAAGGAGAAAGCTAGATATGTGCCAGCCTTTATTTACAACACATTCTACACAGCATCCTGACCTTTGCAAGTTTGTGATTCCTCATTTTAGTTTCTGTTTGTTTGTTTATTGATAGTAGAAACTAATGTTGTGTAAAGAAAAGGTTGTGTGTGTGTGTGTGTGTGTGTGTGTGTGTATGTGTATATATATATATATATATATAATAATATTAATATATTTAACTTTAAACTTTAACATAGGCTGATTATTCTTATAGATTGAAAGAAAACTGCTTCAGCCAGGATAAAGAATATGAAAAGTGCTCAGAGTTGCTGCAGAAAACAAAAACAGAGCGAGCAACAACAGAAACGTGTTTCTGTAGACGGGCTCATTCTCTGCCAGCAGGAGGTGCTTATGGAGCGGTAGTAACAGTGGTTTCCCCGGTAACGGCTGTACACAAAGCAGCGCTGCGCTCATGGACGCTGCTTTATCAGATAAAATGAAAATGCTATCGAAACTTTTCTGAAGACAGTTGGTTCCCTTCAAAGACATTCATATAAAACACCTGCGCTGCGTTTTGATTTTGAAACATGCAGTGCTCATGTTTATTTAACGAAGTCAAACGTCACAAATAAATCAATGTATGGGAAACACTGGCAATGTGTATCAAAATATCGGAAATGTGTTTAAAAATCATGTCACCGTTATTGAAAAAAAAATTATATTGCCATATATATTGATATTAAATTATTGTCCAGCCCTAGTTACTAGCCATATTGCAATGAACGATCTAGTTCAGCCTATGCCTGACTGGAGTAGTGCAGTAGCACTGAAAACATTATATTTCACACACTTTTTATTTTCCAAATGTAATAGGATTAGTCCAACGAATCATTCGGTTTGTAATCCGTACCGAACCGAAACCCTCGTACCGAACGGTTCAATACGAACCTTTTGGAAAATAAAATGCATTAAAGCACATTTTTTAATCAGTTTTATAGAGTTTTTCCCCACAACCGATGCAGAAAACATGCAAAAAAGTGTTTGCTCTCAGTAGTTATCATGCGCCCTGCAGAGTTTTCCCCTGTCTGCAGTTAGAATTAAAGTCATATTATTTGAATCATCTTGGTTAAGTGTTAAGTCAGTTAAAGGGCATGAATACCCCCAACTCCTGACACATAGAGATACACACACACATCACACTAGCTGCGCTACTAGCGGCACTCACATCACACTCAAGTTCAAAGGTCAGCACTCAGAGGAGATGAGCAGAGGAGCGGGATTAGTCAGCTCAGCTACGGGAAACAAAGTTGGAATCTGCAGGAATTTTACCTCCTCCATAAGCAGATCAGAGCGATGGGATGGGATTACAGGGCTGGGGTTTGATAAATAAATACTTTTAGAGTATCAGGAAGAGAGAAAGGGGTGCTAAGCTCTTAATTAGATTTCCCACTGACCTCTCTCCTTTTATTTTACCTCCCTTCCTCTTTCCAACCTTTAGTGAAATGATCTGGAATGAGTAACATCCAATGAGAAAACTGTTTACATAACAAACTACTTCACTTCCTCTCAATCTTTTTTCAAAATTAGGTATGGAGAGAGAGGGTAAAGCGATTTTTAAAGAAAGGCATACTCAAATAGTCTTATAGAGCCAATAATAGTAAAATGTTGATCTGTAATACACTTTTTTGTACATTATCATCTGATTGTTCTGCAGATCTGGACATTGAGAGCCCTCATAAATAAATAAAAATAAATGCAAAAATAAATAAATAAAGTACATAAATAATATGACCATGCATAATGTACATATTTTTGTTTGACAGGCAAAGGTGAAAATACTTATTGCAACCTGTTTGAAAATCATTTATTTTGCCATTCAGTTGGCAAAAATAGAAAAAAAGAAATGACCCACTTCAAATATTATTTAATCATTATATTTGTAATTTTAATTGACCTGTTGCTATTTGGTTTTTCTGAAACAGCTGATTGTGAATGGTAAATATCTCCATTAAAAATGCTTACCCAAATGCTGATTTTCTTGTGCTGAAGCTTTGAGACAGTGTAGCAGAAAACAATGACTGTGTGTGTGTGTGCGTACTAATGCGTGCTGGCATTATTTTGTCGCTTTTTCAACAAATATGCTGCGCTTTGTTCACACACAATAGGCTTTTTTTGCACAAGAATGACAGCTTCTTTGAAAGACTGTAATTGTAATTACAATGCGGTTCATGATTTGTAATGCCTAAAAAGCATCTGGCCAGTGATTATAGTTTTTTCAGCTTTTTCTAATCCTTCCTGCTCTCAAATAAACATGTTATAATTCTTTTGACTTCCAGTGAAGAAGATGACAGAACTGAAGTCCAGAGGGGTGAAGATGCTGCCAAGTAAAGACAACCACAGCAAGATATCAGTTTGTAAGTCAACCTTTCCATGTACATGAAGGACATTTTCCTAAATCAGCTTTACGTTTACATGCATTGACTTGGCAGATGCTTTTATCCAAAGTGATTTACATTTGCCTACAAGGTATACTTTATCAGTTCATGCATCCCCTGGGAGTTGAACCAATGACCTTGGCATTGCTAACATAATGATCTACTATTTGATATACAGGAATGCAATATCTCAGTTTATGATTAATTTTATGTAATGATAACAATAACAATAATAACAGTATGTACTACATTACTTTTGCTGAAAATAAATAAAAAAAACATCTTGGTTTCTAAATAAATAAATTAATAAAAATAAGCAGCACACTTTACAAAATGTTTCTTAGAAACCAAATCAGCATATTAGAATGATTTCTGAATTCAGTTTATTATAATTATTTTTTTTATTTTTTGATCATGTTACACTGAAGACTGGAGTAATGATGCTGAAAATTCAGCTTTGCCGTCACAGGAATGAATTGCATAATAAAATATATTAAAATAGAATACAGTTATTTTAAATTGTAATATTTCACAATATTACTGTTTTACTGTATTTTTTATTTATTTTTTTTATTTTTTTTAAATACAGACTTGGTGAACATAAGAGATTTCTTTAAAAAATATAAAAAAATATATACAAATTTAAAGCCAAAACTTTCTTGCATTTTCCTGATGAATTTTCAGTTTTTTTTAAGCTTTGTCAGCATGTAGATTCCATTGTCCACTCATTGGTGAAAGCAGTGGCACACTTGAAGCATGTCCTCACGCTTGGCACAAGCACACAAGCACACAACCTTGAACATTAATGTTATCTTTAATCTTTAATCTTTAATGTTATCTCGGGATCTGCCAATACCATTTCGTTAAATCCAGTGTCGAATAAAAGCGAGCCGAACCTAACCGATCAAGTAGCTCGTCAACGCGGGGCATTGGATAAGCGTTGAATTTCGACACTGCATTCACCTTCCTGTAATCCACACAGAACCGGACGGAGCCGTCCGTTTTAGGCACTAAAACTATCGGGGGACCCCAGTCGCTATGCGATTCTTCTATTACTCCCAACCCTAGCATGGCCGTTAATTCATCCTGCACCACTTTTTTCTTGTGTTCCGGTAACCGATAGGGGCGGCTGCGCGCCACCTGCCCGGGGATCGTTTCGATGTGGTGCTGTATGAGGTTCGTGCGACCGGGCAGGGGTGAAAACACATCAGCAAAATCCGCTTGCAACTTGGCTAGCTCGGTGAGCTGCAGCGGCGAGAGGTGATCTCCCCCCGGGACCAGAGCGAGCGGATTGGTTTTGACAGCCGCTTCCGGTCCGAGATCTTCCTCTGCCGAAACGGCCGCTGCTAACCCCACCGAGGTCACCTCATTCCAACGTTTTAAAAGGTTGAGTTGATAAACTTGACCTGAATTACCCCTGTCCGTTCACCTAACCTCATAATCAAGATCCCCCACTCGCCGTGTAACCACAAAAGGTCCTTGCCACTTTGCAAGTAATTTGGAACTAGACGTTGGAAGTAATACAAGCACTTTCTCTCCCGGTGTAAATTACCACGCTCGCGCCCCCCTGTTGTACAGCCGACTTTGTCTGTCCTGCGCCTGGAGCAAATTCTCCATTGACAGCCGCCCCAGAGTGTGGAGTTTTGCTCGGAGGTCCAGGACATACTGAATTTCGCTACGGCTGTTTGAAGGCCCCTCCGGCCCGATGAGGTCCATGCCAATTCTCTCGAAGGGGACCTCTATCAGTGGTAATGGGCGCAAGGGCACTTTAGAACTGGCCGGAGGATTTACCAGCTGACATTACGACACCCCGCACACCACTGGCGGATGTTCTCGTGAATGCCCGGCCAAAAGAATCGGGCCATGAGCCGTTCCCGTGTCTTTGCCTCCCCCAAGTGGCCTGCCATGGGACTACTATGAGCCGCCTGGAAAAGCATTTCCCGACGGCTTTTTGGGACTAATAACTGGGTTGTATTTTTTTTTGTTTGGGTATCTTGGGTCACCCGATACAACCTATCTTTTATAAGGGAAAAATCCGGATACGAGAGCAGTTGGTCAGGCTGGAGAAGCTGTCCGTCGATGGTGCGGACCCGGTCATACGCATTTTTCAGCGTCTCATCGCGAGAAAGCTCCAGCGGAAAGTCATCCAGCTCGGGGGATATAAGCTCCGCCCTCGCTCTCGTTTCCTCTGAGACAGCCTGTGACAGTCCCGAAACAGCATCTCCTGCCTGCGCCACCGCTTCCCCGTTTCCCAGCCCCATTTCCCAAGAAGCATCCGCACACAAAATCCCCAATAATTGTGTAAAAGCTGGCCAATCTGTCCCCAAAATCAGCGGATGCCTGAGGTGGGAATTAACCGCCACCTTCATTCTATGCGTTTTGCCCCGAAACTGAATACTAACAGCCGCTAACGGGTAGTCCACCACATCCCCGTGCTCTCCGCCACGCCCCCTCGGGTCCCCGCTCTGGTCCCCTGGACGACCCCACCCCGCGGCGCGGGTCGTGGGGGCGCATTACTCCGCGACCTGGGAGTAGGAATAGGGCGAGAGAGAGACGGAAGGGAAGGGAGTCCTCCTGCTCCAGCTTGAGGTCCATCAGTGCCTGATGTTGGGTTTGGTGAAGCCCGGCGAGTGACTTCACGAGCTCCGCAAGTGGCGTCGGCTGAGCTGGCTGCATGGCGGCGTGCCGGCTTCCTCGTCCCGGGTTTCGGCACCAGTGTAAGAACCGATCCTCCTGCTCCAGCTTGAGGTCCATCAGCGCCTGGTGTTGGGTTTGGTGAAGCCCGGCGAGTGACTTCACGAGCTCCGCAAGTGGCGTGGGCTGAGCTGGCTGCATGGCGGTGTGCCGGCTTCCTCGTCCCGGGTTTCGGCACCAGTGTAGCAACGTTTGTAGTTCAGGAGGAAGGACGAGGAAGTCAGGGGTGGCGGGTAGACCTTTTTATTGGTCGCCACAATCAACATACAATAAACAATAAGCGCTGCTCGGGTCTCGGCCTCCGCAGTCTGGTAACGTCACACAACGCACACTCTGCTGTGTCTCTCTCTCCCCCTCCCAGGTCGGCGGGCGCTTATCTCTCGTCTCTCCGCCAATCACTGGAATTGCAAACAGGTGTTAATCATTATTCACTTGACCTCCTTATCACTGCTCGTCTCCAAACTCTTTCTCCCGCTGCAGCCTTTCGCCTTCCCCCGCCCCCCTCACCACATATATATATATATTTTTTTTTTCTTTTAAAAGAACAGCATGAATGTAAAACTCTAAATCAAATAATTATTCTGTTCACTAAATGAAAATACTGCATGCATTTTGAAAATTATGTTAAATAATGATAAATCAGTTAACCCATTAAAATATGCACATCTGAATTACACTATATAATTATATGAATTATGTATAGGCCTATATTGTGAATTGAAGGGATGTCACAATAGCAATAAACTATGAATTCATATTGAATTGTTCCACTCAATTGGCCTCAATTAGGTTATGGTGAATAATAAACATTTTTAAAATGTAAATCTAAATCATATAATAAGTCCATGAATTATAATAAAATTAAATAACAAAAAATGTGTGAAGACCAAATTGTAAAAGTAAATAATTTATTTAAATATAACTACAAACAAAATAAAGCATTTGAAATGATGAAATATTTTTACTTACATGTTATTTGTCCATTAACCATCATCAGAGAACTATGAACATGCAAATGTGTTGTTAAATTATTGAAGTAATAACTCTATGTCTGTCACACTCCTGAGGAGCAGGGAGCGAGGAGATGAGGAGACGAGGGAATAAACTTAAACAAACAGACTTTAATAAGCTCAAAAAGCAGGAAACATAGGGAACGCAGGAGACTCAAAATGACATTAGACACCGGACACTCGACACAGGAAAACACTGGGCTAAATAACAGGAACTAAACGAGGTAATTACAGAGACACAGCTGAATCAAATGAACACAATCAACACGAGGAGAAACTGGGTCACGGGTAGCACATGGGGAGCAAAACACAAGACAGGAACACAGGGACAGTCCATGGGCGTGTCATTACCTCCCCCTCCCGGAAGGCGCGTCCACGCGCCTCATAACTTCCAATGGGGAGTGGGGTTGGGCGCTCTGGAGGCCTCTAGGGACAGACTTACACGGGACGGAAGGCCTCCAGGGCGGTACCCGTTCCGGGACCCATGGTGGATCATGCAGTTCAGGGAGCCATGGCAGAGCGGGCAGTTCAAGGGGCCATGGCGGAGCGGGCAGCTCGGGGAGCCATGGCAGAGCAGGCAGACTAGGGAGCCATGGCGGAGCAGGCACCTGGGCCAGACTTGGAAACAGCTGCCCTCTCTGGGCGGTACGTGGGAACAGGGGCCTTCTTTGGGCTGGACTTGGGAACAGGAGCCCTCTCTGGGCTGAATTTGGGAACCGAGTCTCTCTCTGGGCTGGACGGGGGAACAGGAGCCCTCTCTGGGCTGGATGTGGGAACAGGAGCCCTCTCTGGGCTGGGCATAGGAACCAGAGCCCTCTCTGGGCTGGACGTGGGAACATGAGCCCTCTCTGGGCTAAACTCAGGAACTGGAGCCCTCCCTGAGTTCAACGTGGAAACAGCAGCCCTCACTCGACTCCGGACTGGGGCTAGAGCCATGTCTTGACTCTGGTCAGGGGCTGGAGCTGACACTTGAGCGTTAACCCATTAAAATATGCACATCTGAATTACACTATATAATTATATGAATTATGTATAGGCCTATATTGTGAATTGAAGGGATGTCACAATAGCAATAAACTATGAATTCATATTGAATTGTTCCACTCAATTGGCCTCAATTAGGTTATGGTGAATAATAAACATTTTTAAAATGTAAATCTAAATCATATAATAAGTCCATGAATTATAATAAAATTAAATAACAAAAAATGTGTGAAGACCAAATTGTAAAAGTAAATAATTTATTTAAATATAACTACAAACAAAATAAAGCATTTGAAATGATGAAATATTTTTACTTACATGTTATTTGTCCATTAACCATCATCAGAGAACTATGAACATGCAAATGTGTTGTTAAATTATTGAAGTAATAACTCTATGTCTGTCACACTCCTGAGGAGCAGGGAGCGAGGAGATGAGGAGACGAGGGAATAAACTTAAACAAACAGACTTTAATAAGCTCAAAAAGCAGGAAACATAGGGAACGCAGGAGACTCAAAATGACATTAGACACCGGACACTCGACACAGGAAAACACTGGGCTAAATAACAGGAACTAAACGAGGTAATTACAGAGACACAGCTGAATCAAATGAACACAATCAACACGAGGAGAAACTGGGTCACGGGTAGCACATGGGGGGCAAACTCGACGATGGAGTGGCCGGCGGGCTTGACTGCTGAGCAGCCAGCGGGCTTGACTTCGGAGCGGCCGGCAGGCTTGAGAGTGCAGCGGCCGGCGGGCTTGACTGCTGAGCCGCCGGCGAGCTTGACGATGGAGCGGCCGGCGGGCTTGACGGAGGAGCAGCCGGCGATCCTGGACTGAGACAGAAATTGGGACTGGAGTCAGGAAAAGGGAAGTCGAAAGGAGTGTGGCCCTGCCCGACTGGGACGTAGGGTCTGCCCAGTCAGACCTCCGTCTACGGCCTCGGGGTACCTCAGAGATGACAGGTGGTCAGAACCCTTGGTTAGGTATGTGGGGGTTCCTGGCATGGGGTGAGCTGGTGAGACACGGTGTGTTCCAGAGGGGGATGGATGAGGAGACTTTAAATTCTCCTTTATTTCTTCTACTTCGAAATCGGAACCATTAAATTAGAGGACAAGATTAATCAGCTCGATCAAGGGAAAATCACATGTGGGGAGATCGCAGGGGATTGTTCTTCATCCAGCCCCAGCTGAAAACAGGCTCCGAGTGCGGCGTTGTGCCAGCTCACCCGGTTGAAGAGCTCGAGGAAATCCTCCACATACCTCTCCAAAGGCCGGCCACTCTGCCGGAGACACCACAGCCGATCCTCAGCCTCTGTCATCTTTGTATTCGGTCCGATGTTCTGTCACACTCCTGAGGAGCGGGGAGCGAGGAGATGAGGAGACGTGGGAATAAACTTAAATAGACTTTAATAAGCTCAAAAAGCAGGGAACATAGGGAATGCAGGAGACTAAAAATGGCATTAGACACCGGACACTCGACACACGAAAACACTGGGCTAAATAACAGGAACTAAACAAGGTAATCACAGAGACAAAACTGAATCAAATGAACACAATCAACACGAGGAGAAACTGGGTCACGGGGAGCACATGGGGAGCAAAACACAAGACAGGAACACAGGGGCAGTCCATGGGCGTGACAATGTCAAAGGTGTTCAACTGAAAAAAAAAATTGTTTGGGAAGCCCTGTTATACACTAAGTGTTTAACTAAAACTGTTCACTCAAAAACAATATTTGTCATCATATGAATAAACCTCATAAATGTTAAGTCGAGATGAATAAAAGTGTAAGCATTTAATACATGTGTTCATATTTAATAACATCCATGTTCAAGAGCAAAATGAAAAGTGGGGGTAGCATTATCCTGACCTGCTGTTGGATGGGGTACCCCAGTGAAAACCAACTTTTTTTCCCCCGTTTTGTCTTTTGCAGTATCACAGATGGGGGTGGCGCAAGGACACAACATGTGTCCAGACCCAGGAATCCCAGAGAGGGGCAAAAGAAAAGGCTCTGATTTCAGGTGAGAAATTAGTTTATGGATTACTTATTAAAATAGTCCACTGAGAGGACACAGAGGAGAGAGGGAAGAGGAGTGCAGTTAATTTAAGTGTTTGTAATGCCAGGATGATGAATAGCAAGAGATTCAGGAGGTGGGCACCTGTTTTATTTCTCATTGGCCTTTTAAGGGCTCAGGGAGGATATTTGATCAGCATAAACATGGGCTGTGGGCTCCCAAAGGTCACAACAAGAGGAGAAGGAGAGAGGAGCAGAGTGAGAGACAGAGAT
>NW_015650838.1:850211-858073 GCF_001515625.1 Sinocyclocheilus rhinocerous
CACATATATATATATACTGATATTTGTGCTGTTGTTTCCCACTAAAATTGTCACATTCTGGAAAATGATGTCATTAGGGATTTCTCTTTGGTTGAAGGGGTATTACCAACCAAATACATACATAAATAATAATAATAATAATAATAATGGCATATCCTGCCAAAAAAAATGAAAATTCTGTCATCATTTACTCACCCTCATGTCGTTCCAAACCTGTATGACTGACTTTCTTCTCTGAAACATAAAAGAAGATATGTTTGTAACCAAACAGTTTTGGTTCCCATTGACTCTCATTGTATGGACAAAAATACAATGTAAGTCAACGGAACCTTTGTGGGAACATTATTCAAAATACCTTATTCTATGTCCCATCAAAAAAAAAAAAAGTCATACAGATATGAAACGACATGATGGTGAGTAAATAATGACAATTATAATTTTTGGGTGAAGTATCCCTTTAACAGAATAGAAAGATATTGAGGTTAGAGGAAAAACCTACAAATTGATGCAATTAAAACAATATTTCCAAGACACCATATTAAAGATAGAGGGGGAAATGAAGAAAAAAAAATGGAACCTGGAATATGTGAGAAGTTAAGAAATGGAAAAATGGCAATATGATCCTAAACTATATTAGTAAAATAATTTAAAATTCACCGCGGGAGAGACAGCAAGTGAAATGTGAACCATCATTTATGATAGAAAAAGAGAACAGAGAGGGAAGGAGATTGAAAATGAGACAGAGGTCCGGACCTAAATAATTGAGTGGGGACAGAGCAATAGTAGTGTCATTTACAAGCACAGTGCTGCTACAGAGAGGACTGCGGTGCAAGTTAGGCTGTCAGTGTCCCCCCGCAGGGTGAATGGCAGTGCCCCAGAGGATTCTAACACAGACAAATGAGGACAATCCGTTTTACACTCACTAGCACTCAGGGCAATCGCAGTGGGGAAGTGAAAGACAATCTAAACTTTTTCACTGAAATGTTCTTAGCTCCGACTACCTGAGCACCCCTTCATCAGCGGCTAGGTAATAGAAGCTGCACAGCGATGCATCTGGAAGCGCACATCGCAGTTTCCCAAAGGCTGTCCATTACTAAGATCAGACAGGACCACTGCTGCTGGCTGGAGAGAGGGGGTATTTATGCTGACATGCTATTTGATTTAGCCATGAACAGATACCAGCTCACATGTGAGAGGTTGGGAACTGCTTTGAAGGGCTTGAGTCATCTGACATCAGCATTTTGCACAGTTGGAAAAGAATCCAGGGAAATGATAGATGATGATGTTTTCCCCCTCGCTTTCTTTTCCAAAGGAGATGAATATAATTATTTATGTAATGGAATTGAATCTGATTCATCAATCGCACCATTCTGCAGTCAGATATCTGCATACAATGACTGATAAACTGCATAATTGATCATTATCCCTGGCCACCAATCTTCTGTGCTAGTTTCATGTCTCTCATAACACATTGTGGTTGCATTCTTTCTCACAAAATGCAATAATTTCAACTAATATCAATATTTCATGTCCATTTATTTATTTATTTGCTAAGTAGCCGTGTAATAAGTAATGTGCAGCCGGCCAGTCATTATCGCAAAATAGACTTCCACATTGGGGGCCTGATTATTCTGTCAAGATTTATTTTGCTATAATGACTGACTGACTGACTGTATAGAATGTACATAATGTAGAATTTATAGATGGTATGGGTTGGTATTCTTGCAAAATAATAGTGTTTTCCTCTTGCAGGCGGGGTGCTACTGTGCACTTTTCTTGTGATGAAGGATACGAGCTTCAGGGGTCTAAAAGCATCACCTGCTTACGAGTTACGGACAGTTATGTTGGCTGGAGTGATGATCGGCCTATCTGCAGAGGTATGTCACCCCCCATCCCCCTCCAGATTTGACCTTTGTTCAAAAGTTAAAAAGTTATAAAGTTATAAAGTCTCATGTCATATTTTCAACAATCAAATTGATCACAGTAGATTTAAACCCTTTTGTTTAACAAATGGTTGAATTATTTGAAATCTCAGTGTATCTCTGCAGAGTTAAAGGGCCTTGATTAATGAATGACCTGACAATGAAAGAAGACAATGAGGGAAAAAAGCAAGAGATGAGAGAGAGGAAGTGGAGAGGATGACAACAGATCTTTAAAGCAGATTTCCTAAGGAGGAAGAGATGGTATCGCTCAGCCAGTAATCAGCTTCTTTAGCCTTACCAGGCTCCGATTAATTATTTTATTGAGCCTTGCTTAATTTCTGACTTTGATTGGCTAGGACTTCATTCCTGCAGCAACTGTCACATCCCCAGAGAGATGCTGTCCACCATACTGCCACCTTTGCCTTATGCCGTAAATTGAACTGCGAGTCTGGCATTTAGTTGTGGTACCAACACCAAGCATCTTAACTACATGCAGCAAAGCCTGTCAGTGGTATGGTACCTGAAGAGAATAAGAATATGATAAATATATATATATAAGTTATATTTTAGTATATACATTTTGTAAATTTTTATATAATGTAATAATTTATTATTGTTCAAAAACTGTTCAAAAGTTTGGTGTCAGTAAGATTTTTCGTTTGTTTTGGGAAGAAATAAATGCTTTTAATTGATCAAGGATGCATTAAAATTGCAAAATGCTGTTCTTTTGAACTTTCTATTCATCAAAGAATCCTGAAAACATGTATCATGGTTTCCACAAAAATGTTAAGAAGCTCAACTTTTCATCAATAACAACAAGAAATATTTCTTAAGAAGAAAAACAGCATATTAGAAAGATTTCTGAAGGATCATGTGACACTGAAGACTGGAGTAATGATGCTCAAAATTCAACTTTACCATCACAGGAATAAATTACATATTAAATTGTATTACAATAGAAAATATTTATTTTAGATTGTAATAATATTTCACAATATTACTGTTTTTACTTTATTTTTGATCAAATGAATGAATTATTGGTGAGCATAAGAGACTTCTTTCAAAAATAAATAAATTATAAAAACGTAATATTTTAAGATAATATAAAAAATATATAAATATAATATAATAATGCATCTGAGTGTGTGGTTGTATCCTGCATCCCAGTCTCATGCCTGAATTCTGGCCCTCTGTTTAGGAGCTTACTGTATATATATCTTACTGACTCCAAACAGTGGTGTGGGCATCTGTATAATGATTATTATAAATGTTATTTTTTATTTTTTTTTAAATGGCTTAAATGAACAAAAACAGACTTAACAATATTCACAGTATCTGTGTTTTGTTAGTGTGTGCTTACGTCTTACCCAAACAGAGATAAGAAGTACTTGTGTTATGATAGAGCGTTTTTTAGTTGAGATGTCATATTTGAGTAATAACACTCCATTTTAATATACTATTCGGAACATTCAGGCTTACTGTAGCTCTACATCAACACGCTGACACGCATAAAGGGTTGGGTTTACCTGCTCCCTTCTCCTTCATATCGATTAATTTCTCCTGAGTTGCTCGGCCAGCTGTGGACTATTAGTCTTTCATTAGGGTTACATATCTCCTCTCCAACACCACCAGTGGCCTTTGCCACCGTGGACCCCCTCAGGCTTGACAATCTTCGGGAGGAAGATAGTTAGACAGCTTTGTGATGGATTGCACCAGTTGCCTTTGTTTTTGATTATTTAACGATCAGTTTTTGGCACATCACTGTGGGGTTGTGGAAAGAGGGAAAATGGAACTGGAATTGGGAAACTGTCGGAATCACCAGATAGACCAAGTTCCCTTATCAGCCCCATTACTCATGTGAAAAGGGTTGATATTTAGCTATTGCTCCCCAGAACCCGTTTCTTCATCACTTGCTCCTTTTCACCACTAATGTAGAGAATGATTATTTGTCTTGTTTCATTGATTTAACACTCTAAATGCCAGGCCATTATTCAAAACCGGTCCATTTTAATTGCATGCTCCAGGAAAATCTGAATCATAAGAATAATTAGTAATGGTGCCACAGAAAAAACCCTCATAAATCATTGTCGCTAAATAAATAAATACAAGCATAAAAAGTCCAATAATAATAATGTGTCCTTGAGGTTTTCTCTCTCTATGTGTAGAAATGTTGTTTCCGTGATTTGCAGGATTGTAAAGGATCTAGGACTTGCACAAGAAATCTATAAATACATTTGTGTCTTTTTTTATTGGCTATTTAGAAATCAAATCAAGCTTCAAACCTTAATAGAACCTGAAATACACAATATATCATGAGCAGTGAGTTTTGTTTGTAGAAAATTGAAGTCTTAACGGCCATTTAATGCTGATCGTTGGTCCAGTGGCTTAAAGTAACTCTTTGGAATGAATCCCTGTCTTTTTTTTTTCTTTTTTCTTTTTTTAAGTAAACTTCCCAGTATTTCATCAACTCTACCATAGATTTTGCATCTGAAACCTGAAATGTGCATTGAGAAATCCAGGGTCTTGGAACTGTTAGCCTGAATCTAATTTGATAAAAATTCAGCCTGAATAAGGTGAACTTTAAATGAGTATCTTATTGCAGCACTGCCCTTACAACTTAAATAAACCTGGACTGTTTCACAGCTGAGCCCCTGCTAATAGATACCTTCTTCTAATAGCATGATTATTATGTTGGAGAGTATGTTGGTTCATTTTAGAGTTTGTGTTATAGTCCCTGCAGTGCCTTCAACATTCTCCTAACATCCTTGAGACCAAGTTCCTTCCGACCAAGTCTCAGAATGTTCGTTGTAGGTTTTATTTTTATAACCATAAGCTAAAATTTCTAGAACATTGCAGGGAGGTTATTTTACATGACAGCCTAAGAACTTATACAGAATGTTAACTAATGTTTTTTTTATTTTTATATAACCATTAACTAACATTTTCAGAACTCCAGATTGTGTGTGTGTCAATCTAATAACGCTTGAAATGTGATCTAATGGTTATTTTTGTTTTATTTTATAAGCAATAAACTTAAATTTCCAGAATGTTGCAGTTAAGTGTAGGTGACGACCACATAGAAACGTAATAGAAATGTACAGAATTTCATTCATTCATTCATTCATTCATTTGCCATAAACTAACATTTCCATAACTTTGCAGGTAGGCTTCTGTGTGACAACTAAATATGAACTTTTTTTTTTTTATGACAATCTAATAATGTCTTAGAATGTGATTTAATGGTTTTGTTTTATTTTTAAATATTTAAATTTCCAGAATGTTGCAGTAAAGTATGTGTCACCACCAAATAAGAACTTCTACACAATGTTATCTAATGGTTATTTTTATTGATCACACTTTATTTTAAGGTCCAATTCTCACTATTAACTAACAATTAACTATGAGTTTTGCCTCAATCAACTCCTAATTACTGCATATTAATAGTTAGTAAGGTAGTTGGTAAGTTTAGGTATTGGGTAGGATTAACCCTTAATTGCATGAATGTTTCGCCAATCATTATTACATATTCGGGTCTTTAGCGACCCGGACCTATATATACAGCACAGATGGATCTCTAACTGCTGCAATAGCAAAAAACTCTCAATCTCAAAAGAACAATTACAGAAGAATAAAATAAAGCATATTTGTTACCTTTTGAAACTTAAAAGGGTTCAATTTGAGCAGATGATTTTATCATCGTCAGAGCGCACTTCCACAGTACATTCAGCATCTGCCTCATATTCCCGATCTCAACCATATTGTCAAAACTATCGTTTTCAATGACTTCATATCCAATATTTTGATCACTGGCAGCTTATTTGATGTCTAACTTAAAAAAATGAAGGCGAGAGAGGGTAGAGAATGATGTCCAGGGTCGCTAAAGACATAAAGGTATGCATTTAAGGGTTAAGGGATGTAGAATATGGTCATGCATGTAATGCTAATAAGTAATTAGTTAATAGTGAGTACTGGTCCCTAAACTTCTTTATTTACCTTTATATTACCTTTAAATTTTTTACAAGCATTTCAGAACAGTGCTAGGAGGTTTCTGTGTGATACCTAAATATGAATTTCTGCAGCATCTTATATAATGGTTAATTTTGTTGTATTTCTTTTTTATGCATTTTATAACCATAAATATTCCTTCTTTCTTTCTTTCTGTCATATTATAATCATACGTGCCCAGAATGTTAGTTAGGATGCTCCCAGGAGTTCTCTCATTAAGAATTTTTTATACCCCAATAAGTATTATGATTGACAAAAATGCTACGGTATCAATGAATGTGTGTTATTAGCAAACCCCAAACCTTTAAAGCAGAAAGCTGCAGACAACACATATTATGTCGTGAAGGTGAAAATTGGGGTCAGCCAGCCCTGATGTTAATTAACTTTCCAAAGACTTTTGTTCTTTAATGTCAACCCACCTTAAAGCGTTTGAGGAAACTTTGCGAGTGTGTGTATGTGGCAGGGGAGGCCCTGAGGAGCTCACCTCAGACATTAGCTCATTAAAAGCTCCAGCTGGTCCCAGACCTGCAGAAACATTCATTTAGTGCGAACACGCTGGCTGTGCCCTCCCTTCTCATTAGACATCAAGTGCTTTCATTCAAGAAAGTATTTAAAGTCCTCCTGGAGGCCGCGAGAGAGTCGCTTTAAAAAGTCACAGAAAAGTCAAGCACCCAACAAGTCATTGGTAAGGTCATTGAACATTCAGGTCACACGCCGGTCCAATCAAAACCAACAACCTGTGATAGGTAACAATAATCAAGTGCGAAATATTGACTGCAGCCAAAGGCTAAGGCTTTTTTTTAAATTATTATTTAAGATTTTTTTATATTTCGTCTGCAGGCCCACAAGCCAATCTCAACCTTTGAAAGTGGTATGGATAGAGTATAGTATGAGTGATATCTAGAAAAACAGTTCTTGTGAGTCTGTCTGTTGGACTTAAGTGTTTGCAGTCCTCTTGCTTTTCTTTTTAGGTTTACTCTTCAGACTGATGTGGTATTGAAATGCACTTCACTGTTTCTTGAGATATTTGATAAAGCATTTCAGATATTTTATTAAATAAATAAATAAATTCCTTTGATATAAGTTAGTGGTGTTATTTACACAAAAACCTACAAAACCATTGTTTATGATGTGTCGGCTTTGTCACAGAAAATATTAAATAAATTGTTTGGGATTTATAGATAGTTTCCCTTGTTTTAAGTTTGTCACAGAAAATATTAAATAAATTGTTTGGGATTTATAGATAGTTTCCCTTGTTTTAAGTTTGTTCTATTCTGCTACTGCAGACAATGGATGTGTGATTAAATAGAAAATAAGTATTTAATATTTTGTCGACATGTATCGGACAATAAAGACAATATTTTTTATATTTAATAGATTTCAATAGATGGAGCTGAAAATCAGTGTGAAACAGCCTTGTAGTCTTGTTGTTAATTTTTTAATGGGGTCATATGATGCGATTTCAAGTTTTCCTTTCTCTTTGGAGTGTTACAAGCTGATTGTGCATAGATAAGATCCCTGAAGTTGCAAAGACTAAAGTCTCAAAACCAAAGAGATATTCTTTATCAAAGTTAAGACTCTGCCACGCCCCCCTAAAACGGCTACGAAGCGTTTGAGAGAGGCAGGGCATAGAGGACCTACAATAATGTACAGTATTTGAAAAATAATGTGTTTTTTGAACATTAAAGCATGTCAACATATTCTGTTACACCAAATACACAAAATAATGATCTTTAAAAAAGCATCATATGACCCCTTTAATTCATTCAGTTAAATTATAGATTTGCAGTTATTATAAGTATTTTACATGTTAAATTTTGTTTTTTTGTATCTGGCAGCAAGAGAACACAACTGAACACATTTAGCAAAAGAAAAAAAATCTCTCTTGATAAACTATTTATATGTGATAACATTTCTCTTCCACCCCCCCCCCCC
>NW_015650838.1:858094-876283 GCF_001515625.1 Sinocyclocheilus rhinocerous
TTCTCTTCCACCCCCCCCCCTCCCCAATACCTCAAATCTTTCATAGATGAGATGTTGTTTCACTCTCTGAAGAGTCAAACTGCATGATTCGCTCTTTAACATATTGTCTCTCTCTTCTTTCAGCTCCTATGTGTGGTGGTCAGCTCCGTGGCCCTAGTGGCATCATCACCTCCCCAAACTTTCCAGTACAATATGACAACAATGCTAACTGCACCTGGATCATCACAGCTTCGGACCCTTCCAAGGTAAATGCTTCTCTGCACGCTGCTGAAACATAGCTTCACACTTGAGTATCAGAACATGTCATTTGAAGTGAAACAATAATTAGGCCGAGGCAAAACCCATAGACGACTTTTGCCTTTTCTGTTCTGATTTAATGGGAATATCTGATTTAAATATGGTAAAATGCACATTACCATTCAAAAGATTGGGGTCAGTACATTTTTTGAAAGAAGACTCTTAAGCTTCCCAAGCCTGCATTTATTTGATCAAGTAATTCAGTAAAAACAGCGATATTGTGAAATATTACTATAATACTTTAACTCTTTTCTATTTTAATATTTTTAAAATGTAATTTACTTCTGTGATGGCAAAGCTGAATTTCAGCAGCATCATAACTCCAGTCTTCATTGTCACATGATCCTTCAGAAATCATTCTAATATACTGCTCTGGTGCTCAAGGAACATTTCTTATTATTATCAATGTTCTAGTGGCACTAGTATGCTATCACTGTTTACACACCTTTTTTTTTTTTTAAATCTATGACAGTGGTTCTCAATTCTTTTGACTCAAACTGTTGTCCAACATATTACTGGATATTTTAAATTAATTAACCATGATTCATGTGGCGATTCCAGAGGTTTTGAATTTCAAGTATCTGTATTAAAAAAAAAAAAAAGGCCTAATTTTAAGATGTATGTATTTGAATTGCATATACAATTTCCATCCATTTGGATTACACATTTTTAACATGAAAAAAATATATTTATAACCTTAATGTGATGCATATTTGTCAGTTGTTTTTAAATGAAGCAGAGAAGAAACTGGTAAGATTTCTGCACTCAAAAAAAAAAAATCATGGCATAGTTTATTATTAGCTGTTTGCATCTATTTGATTTTATTTAAATAGTTATATTTTAAAAATACATTTATTCAAATTGCTTAGAATCATCATAAATCTGTTAATTGTGAAAATAATTACATTTGTTCTGTTAAAATAACAAACAATAGGCCTATTCACTTACTTAAAATGTATGAGACTAAACAAAATTCATATATATATATATATATATATATATATATATATTTGTGTGCAAACCCTGATGCATGTTTTTCAGGATTCTTTGATTAATTTATTTGCAATGTTTTTTTTTAAATATTATAAGCATTTTTACTGTCAGTTTTGAACATTTTAATGTGTGCTTTCTGAATAAAAGTATTAATTTTAAAGTGTTAAAAAAAAAAATCTTACTGACCCCGAATAGTAGTGAATAATAGTACACATAGAGCTAATCGTATTGGAAACTGAAGGTATTTTCAAATTAGCCAGAATATTGAATAAACAAACACACAGGGAAAACTTTGTAAACTCTCTTAAGGAAATTTAAGGAGTCTTCTGTGGGCACAGTTTCCATGTGGGCCTGCTAATAACTGCAGATTGCAGGGAAAAGGATACACAGATATCGAGAGATGATGTGCAATATCCAGTTATCTACACACTCATAAAAAATGAAGCATTGATGGTTATATTAAAGGAGAATGGAAGATAAAAAATGCTACATTTCCGCAGCCACCACGGTAGAGACAAAAACTGTGGCGCTCTGTGTCATGACTTTGGCGTCGAGTTCAAGGCCATTTTCTTACTCGCTTGCCAGATTTTCTTTATCTATGTTCAAATAAATGGCTTTACAAATCTCTCCCCTCATCACCATGACTCAATTGGGAGAGAAGGGGAACGAGAGATGGAGGGCAAATGGAACGGGGTGAAGCGGCTCTATCAGTGCCCCCTGCTTTTTTTTCTGCCACCCAGTGCGCTATTTCATCCTGTGAGTAAAGGACAGTTCTGCTTCACACTGTCACGGCTGAAGAGCAGGGCACAGATGAAGATTGTGTGTGAACATTGCTGTTTTTGCTCTTTACAACCGTAATGACATTCTATTTTTGTTCTGACACAATAGTACCGGGGAAAGACGTGATGTTAGCTGTGAGACTGAGCCAGAACTGGGGCCGTATGAAATGTACCTGACAATGAGCTTTTGATTTCGCCGCAGCTGGTTTGCTGCCTGAGCCAAAGACTCTCCCAGTGTGGAGAGACCCCAGCAGCTGTTAAAGCCTTTAGCATCACAGTTAGCTAGAATTTGACATCATTTAGCGTTTGTTGATGCATAATGAATATTTAAAGGTGAAGTATTTATTTTTTGCTTTAAATTGTGGTGGAAGCAACTACTGTATATATCTAAGCGCTGGTTTGTTTGATGGAGTTGTCTGACATATCAGCTTCTGTGTCATTCAGTGGAGTTGGGTTGAGATGTGACCACATGCACTTAGCTGTTTAACAGAGGATTTAGCAGTTTGTCTGAACAATGTTAAATGCTATACGAATACTATGTTGCTATAAATAAGGTGACTGTAGGGAAACTGTTGTGATTCTTTACAGACACCAAACCTTCTTACCAAAACCTTTACTCATGTTTAGTTTTTTGGGTATTAGATGAATACATATTGACCAAGGGGATGTAGGAATGGTTTCACTTGGTGCTGAAATGATGTACTTGTGTACATATTCTATTGTTCAAAAGTTTGGGGCTGGTAAGATTTTGTTTTTGAAAGAAGTATCTTATGTGCACCAAAACGACATTTATTTGATCAAAAATAGTTAAAACGGTAATATTGTGAAATATTATTACAATTCAAAATAACTGTTTTCAATTTCAATATATTACAAAAAAACCTGATTTTTTTAGTCTTCTGTTTCACATGATCCTTGACAAATCATTCAAATATGCTGATTTGCTGCTCAATAAACATTTCTTATTATTACAAATGCTAAAAAGTTGCGCTGCTTATATTTTTGTGAAAACTGTGATGCATTTTTTTTAGGATTCTTAGATGAATAAGCATTTATTTAAAACTGAATTATTTTTTTAACATTATAAATGTATTTACTGTCACTTTAATCAATTGAATGCATCCTTGCTAAATAAAGTAATTATTATTAATTAATAATAATAATGAATTAATTAATATCTATAAAAAAAAAAAACACATCTTGCTCACTAGGGGTGCTCCGATCAGGATTTTTGAGGCCGATCACTGATCGCCGATCACAGAAAGCAGTATCTGCCGATACAGATCACCGATACCGATCTTTTTAAAGCCTTCTTTTTATCATTTATAACTATTTATAGTGATACTCCAATCAGGATTTTTAGACATTTATTCAGAGCCTGAATTTCATTTTTGAAAATGGGGGGAATTCCCATTCTTGGCTCCGCTACTGACCCGTGGCTGTTTACCACAAACACAACATTTATCCATTATTTTGATTTCAAATCCAAACATTGTCACTGAAAATGCTTTTTCAGCATTGAAATTATTATTATAATTTTTTTTTACACAGTACAGTAATACAATCTTTCACAGACATGTCTAAACACAATAAATATAAGCAACACATTATTCAAAACGTACCTCACCTTCAGCATTATAATTATTTCACCCGCTCCGGACAGAGACTGAGACGGTGCCGCCTCACACCAGACTTTTGATGGTAGTGACCGAGATATTCTTGTGTAGATATAAAATTATGTACAATTATGCATATACTAGGGATGCACCGATACCACTTTTTCCAGTACTCGCCCGATACCGATACTTTTATTTTTGGTACTTGCCGATACCGAGTGCTGATACCAATATTTTTATTGCATTTGTAAATTTAAAAAATATTGGGTACAGAAATAATGTTAGTTGGTTAACTTCATTTATGTAGCGAATCAGCTCATGGGGAAATATGAATAATTAATCATAACTAGTTATAATTAATTATAAATATTTAGATCCGCTGTAGATATTTACTTGACCTCTCAGGGTCAACTGTCTGTCAATTCTACATCCCTAGCACATACTGTTGCATAATTTGTATGGGCCTTTAAAACGTACATGTGGTTTAAACCACAGGCCCTGTCATTTTATTCCAAACATGTTAAAAATCTTATTTCTATCCCAAAATGTCGTTAAACACAATAAATAAGTTGACATATGGTGGACAAATGTAATAAACGACTGAAGTGCTTATATGAAGTGCAAGGGAAATTTAATGACATTTGGTTAACAGTGTGATATGTTTAATCAACTAAAACAAGTAACATACTGAAGTTCAGACGGAGCAGAGTCTGTAATGCCTCAGTACCAGATTCCCCGGAGCTACAGTTAAAGATGAACTTGCTACTCATAGATGTCCATTCTATTTACGTCAACAGTGGTGCCTAATGACGGGTGCTGGAAAATGGCTGAAATTGGAGCTAATGAATGAGAGAAAGAGATAGAACTCTGCAGGGAAGTCAGCATGTGGAACTGCACCGGCCTGAATCCCCCGCTCACAGACAAACATTAGCTCAGAGTCTAGACACTGCGTTTCTGCCTTAGATGGAGGATCCCCAGAAGGCATAATAATAGAGAATGAGTTGCTCATGGCTGATTGCTTTTGTTGTCCTCTTCTATTTTAATTATCAGCCCTTCTTTTATTCTGTGCGCTATCGTCATTCAGCGGACTGGTATTATCTGCTACTTCACTTCTGCAGGGACTTCTATTTTGACAAAAAGCCTCGTTCCTCTAACAAGTCCCGCTCCCTGCTATGTAGTCTTTGAGCATTATCGCTCTCAGCTGCGAAACCGCATTCACAATGGCTTTTGTCTGAGAGCATTGGGAGTGATTTATTACTATTTATTAATTAATTTATATATTCTGTGCTGTTATTTGGTTTGTCAATGTTAATTTCGTTAACGAAAACTATGACGAAAAATGTTTGTTGATGAGCTTTTTTCCCATGACTGAAACAAGACGATGACGAGATGACAAGGTTAATAAATGATAACTGTGAATTATTGTGAACTGCTGTACAAGCCTCTATGTGTGCTTTCATGTGTGCGGTTGCCAGATATCAAGAATTTAAATCCCCAAATCAGAGCTTGTCTGTTAAAAGGTTACATTTTCTGCTAGGTGTTTTGCTTATTTTTTGCAATCTAGTAACCATGCGCACACGCTCGCTCTTCATTGTGGAAGCGCTGATGATGATCTGAAAACACCGACAAACAAGTAAGCTGGAGTTTAGCGATCTCCGTGTGAGGTGTTCAGCTTAAATGAAAGTGTCATTCATATTGTTTGCAATTGTGGTTGCTGAATTTAATACACTTACTCAACCACTGTTGTTTTAATAGAGAAACATTAATGTCATTTGGAATTATTGAAATTATTAGGAATTTCACTGTATTCAAATTCAAATAATATTTTTTGTTTGTTTTACCAGTTTTCATTATATAGGCAGAGAGAGTGCATATGTTTTGATATTTATTTATATAATAAATAGACTATAATAAATTAGTACAATAGATGAGGTAAAATAAACCATGCGTGTGTGTCCACATTCTATTGATTTGTGCTTATTGATGAAAGTGCAATAAATTTATCAAATGACAACAATCATTACGGTTATAATTTTGAGCAAAAATAAATTTTATCAGTTTAACCATTATACAGCATGATGAAATATGACAAAAATTTAATTGACTTAAACTAGACTAAAATGCCCAGACATTTAGTCGACTAAAACTTGACTAAAACAAAAACAGGACGAGGTTGACTAAATATGTAATAACTAAAATGTACATTTGGCACATGACCAAGACTAAGAATAATTTAAAAGACTAAGAATAAATTAAAAATGTCTGACAAAATTAACACTTGTGCCAATATTTCCCTCCTTCTAACAGTCATAGTGGTTATTTTATTTTATTTTATATTTTTTATTTTATTTTCAGGCTCTCTCATATGTTCTGTGAATGAATTTCCGGTCACTGGGATATTGAAACTGTTAAAATATGCTCAAGAAAAATGCTGCACTCTTTTTACTTAGCTATAGGGGAGAAACAAATCTACATTTTAATAGTAATAATATTTACAATTGTATTTTACAAATGTAAAAAATTATTTGCAATACTTTTTCCTTCCACATTTAAAAACATGAAAAAAAATGCTGCTTTTAATAATTAATGTGTAATTTTTTAACCAAATAATTAATCTGCTTTTATATACTGTCAAATGATCAACACGTATGACAAATATTTGTATAAATACTTAAGTTTGCTCTTGCAATAATTTCATTTTACCTATCATGTAGAATATTTGCTTTTGCTTTTGTTTTGGGACAAAAAAAAATTCCTCAATCACAGGCAGCTGTATGCAATGTAATATAATCACATTATGATAATTATGCAAAGTTTGCTAGATTAAGAGACAGATCTTCATCCTCTATGCAATCATTTGATGACTAAACATTATCAAATCACTTTCTGTAATGCCTTATTTGTTCTCTGAGTTTTGTTGTGTGACTTTATATAAAGAAGGTCTTAGTGTGGCGTGATGGTCACGTTTCATGCTCTGTCTCAGAGTATTGACTTGTTGGGATCAGCCTTTGCATCATAATCACTCAGTGAGTCAACTGAGGGTCGCCCCGCCCAAAGTGCTGTCGCTCATCGTCATACACACCGCACAGGACACAGTGGGATTCACTCGAGGTGAGCGGGTGGATTGAGAAAAGAAAGGTTCAGAGGAGGTAAATGAGGATGAAATCGTGTTCACTGCCGGTGTGACCTAGAATGTGGCCAGTCCACCCATGCCACTCTTTGTTGCAGAGTGCGTTTACCATAGGACAGAATGCAATTTGCATTTATATAAGCTTTTTCATTAGGAGTTGGTCTCTGAGCACTCCAAAAACATTAAGAATTTGGTGAAAATGTGGCAGCCAATTTGAAAAGGGAGAATAGACAGCACTTTTTTGTTAATTTGTATTCATACTTTTTTCACAGTGTTTCTTTTTAGTGTTTATCAGCAATAAACCTTTATATTTAATTGTTCATCTTTCCATAACTCTTACTTTTCTCCTTTTGTATAAAAAATTCTGCAGACTTGTTTTCATCTTGGAGAAGAATGAGTAACATGCACCTTCGACTCAAAGGCATAAATTCTTTCGTCTACAACCGCAGAGAGAGTTTTTCTCCTCTTTTAGTATGTGCAATCTGAAAAGTACTGATATCAAAATATTATGAAATGTCTGGTGTTATAATTAGGTTACTCGTCCACAAGAATTTATTTATTTATTCAAACGAAGGGGGTTTTAAGAAAAAAATAAAG
Organism: Sinocyclocheilus rhinocerous; assembly: GCF_001515625.1. Lineage (NCBI taxonomy): Eukaryota > Metazoa > Chordata > Actinopteri > Cypriniformes > Cyprinidae > Sinocyclocheilus > Sinocyclocheilus rhinocerous. Next base: position 865,507 of record NW_015650838.1, read on the forward strand.
TACTGGTTCGCTGTTTTTCTAACCAAGTTCAGAAAGCTGACTCTGATTCTTCTCTGTGTGTAGGTGATCAAGCTGACTTTTGAGGAGTTTGACTTAGAGCGGGGCTACGATACTCTAACTGTGGGAGATGGAGCTGTAATCGGCGATCAGCGGACAGTCTTTCATGTGTGAGTACTTTTGTTCCTCTTTTGCTTTCTTCTCTGTCCTCTCTCAAACTCCTCCCAGGCTGTGTCTCCCACTCTTAAAATCTCCTCTCTGTGTGCATAAACCTCCTCCCCATCTTCTTTCATCTCTCAGCGTCCTCTCTTTCTTCAGCCCCTACGTTCTCTCCTCCTCTGCCGTTTCTTCCTTTAGCCCCCCTCTATTTCATCTCATTTCATCAGCCCTCTGAGCAGAAGTGTACTGCAGAAATACCCCAAGCTTTATTGTCAATCACTATGAGTCTCAATGTTAGAACAAGAACACTCCTGCTCCAAAACCACATCACACGTTGATGCCCCACAATGCAGATTTGCGCACCAGATGCTCCGGAAACGTTGCTGAGTGTGTTGTTATTAATTGTGCTGAAATTTATGGTCTTCATAAAGTTTTATCGATGCCGTTTATGTGCGCTCTCTAGCAGAGGTGTACAAGTGCTTGTGTTCCTTTTGAATGGCTGGTGTCCCTGGGCACATTCTCTCTGGTTACTCAGAGTCCCCTGATGGTCTAATGTGCTTAATTAGCAGGTCTCATAAGCCCTTATGGACCAATTCCGCAGGTCCCTGAAGGCTAGTGCCGGGGGAATGAAGGAACTCCCCATGTTCCCTGAGAGGTGCCAAATGATAGAGCGCATATTGAAAGTGAAGAATTACTGTTTTATTGTGATGTTTTATAGTGTTTGTCTGTCTTATTTTGATTTAAGGTTGTCTGGGACTACAACTCCAGATCTGGTGGTCAGTACCAGCCATCAGATGTGGCTCAATTTTAAAACGGATGACACAAGTGGCTCCCTGGGCTTTAAGGTTTCTTACGAAGGTAAGTAAAGGAAATTCTTTGCATTTGGGTTCAGAGCGAGCTTAAGGGATAGTTCACCCAAACATGAAAATTGTCATCCTACTTACCCTCAAGTTGTTCCAAACCTCTATGAGTTTCTTTCTTCTGTTGATCACAGAAGAAGATATTTTGACATTTAGTATAGAGAGAAAATAAATAAATAATACAAAATATATTTGTTTATATTTAACAACAACAACAAAACCACTATTACTACTACTACTACTAATAATAATAATAATAAATATTTATTTATTTATTTATTTTTATGTATTTGTGTCATACAACGTTTCCTATGTAAAAAAAATAAAATAAATGTGATAAAGAATGATTTAATGTGATATAGTATATCACATTCACATATCACATTTAATATAATGCAAAAAAAAAAGATTAACATTCCTACATTTGGTAATTATCATGTCATAGACTATTCTCAGTTGAAGACTCTTACCGTAGTTGTCATTGCATTGATATATCATGATATATCACTGAAATCAACAAATGCATTGCTCTTTTTCCCTCCTCTATTTCTGTATCACCATAACCACTTATGTCTCAGATGAATCAGATGACTGGCAATGAAAAGCCTTTGAATGCTTATTTATTCTTTGCTTAAATTATTCTTGATTGCATGTAATTTTCAGAGTGAAGCAGACATTTTATAATAAGGTCATTGGCAGACGTTCACATTGATGTTATACACATAGCTAGTCAAATCTCGCACCTTATGATTTCCTCTGAGCAAATTTCTCAATTTTCTTGTAGCTTCCTGCTATTTGCCTGCTATCTACTGAGTGTACAGGAACAGCCTCATTTTCTATTTCTCGCTTCACCATTATAAGTTTTGCACATGTGGTGAGGGTCATCAAAGCAGCCTGTGATTGTTTAACCTTGCTGGAATGAGGGCCATGGGGCAGGGAGGATATCATGCAAGAGTGGCTACTAATTTTCAGTTTTCAGAGTCTATGTCTGATTGGAAATGAAAACACCAGAGCTTTCATCCTGGCCCTCTTTCAGAATTGCACCGCACATGGGGGACTTTGGCACATTTCATAAATTACAAACCAATATTTGCTGTCAGATACACAATAAGCATCTAGGCCCTGAGTTTGTATGCATTTTATCCACTGCAAAAACATAAGAAGAAAGTGGAGCAGTGTACATACCCCCCAACATCATTGATATGACATGATATAGCGATAAATTAATTTAATTAATCAAAACTAATCACTTATATCAATATTTGCTGAGAAAATCCACCAAATAGAAAAGATCACTGTTGTATGTCCATTGTCTTTATATTGCCTATATGTACATTCCAATCCAAAATTGCTTACAATAACAGGGAGTTTTAGAGCCCTGCATTTCAGCCCGAGCACGACGGGGCCCGACTTATTTACACCCCTAGGGCCGGGCTTCGGGCCAATTTTCATGTCATAGCTCACACGCGAGCTAACTAAACTAAAAGAAATATAACTACTTTGCCATTAAAAACAAAGCTGAACTATTTTAATGTCTGCAACAGTAGGCTGTGTAATGGGGAGGTCGGACTCAGTCGTCCAGTCGGACTCAGGCCGAGAATTAAGCGGGGGCTTAAGCGTCCCGGGCGGGCTAGGGCCTAGATTTGAGGCCTGTGCAGGGCTTTAGGGAGTTTTCCTCATCTTCAATGCAACAGTCTGCAAAGAAGTTAGATGATGTCAAGATTTGCTGGTTAATCATACCACTTGTCAGCATGTTACATTGCTCTGAGGCTAATGGACGTCCGAGCATATTTGACGCTCCATTAAGAACAGGGCATCATAACTGATGACAAACACTCATCATAAAATTTTTTTTTTATTTACGATCTGATCTCAGCCATAAAAGAAAAAGAAAAAAAACACACAGAAAGCGGGCTTGCCAGGGGCATATCCCCTTCTGCTCTTTACTAGAGGATTCACATTTAAAATGTCGCTTTAAAATTATTATTTTCTCACTCATTTTTTGTTTTCCTACTCATCTTCTGCATTTATATAACTCATAACTGGAGCTCCAAAGCGAAGTTGAATGGTAGTGTGCTGAGGGAACTGTTCATGTCAATGTTTTCATAATATTTACTGTTGTCTTCCTGAAGTCAGTTAACCCTCTTTAATGCTTAATATACAGTAAAAAAAGCAATATTGTTAAATATTTTTACAATTTGTAAGAACCGATTTCTATTTGAATGTTTTTAAAAACTGTAATGTATTCCTGTGATGGCAAACCTAATTTCAGCAATCTTAAGTGTCACATGATCCTTCAGAAATCATTCTAATATGCTGATTTGGTGCTCAAGAAACATTATTATCAATGTTGAAAACAGATAGGCTGCTTAATATTTTATATGTGCACATGCAGATCTGTATCACTGCTGCTTCTGCTTGTGGAGCGCATTTTGAGGATTTTAACTGTTATACACACTGCAATATGGCTGAATACAGAAGAAGTGTAGCCTATTGCCGACCCCAGGTGCATGCTGGAGGTAAAAAATAATTCTTAACTCGTACGATGGGTAAAGATTAATGGATTTATTAGTACTTGTGCCTTCCTGTATAATTAGTAATCCTTCATTAGAAAATCAATGACTTCCATCTGTGTTCTCAGAGTTTAAAAGAAAAAATCTAAGTGACATGAATAAATCATAGGAAATTTGAAATGGGTAAATAACAAATGTCGCCCCTTATGAAAGTGCACATGTCGGCTCTCAGAGACAGTTTGTTTGTCACCAAGCCGAAGACAGCTGTAACAAAGTGTTAGCTGGGGCACTTAAGGAATCACGCATACATACACTCCCACAGGGATGACTTGCTGCGTAATATTTGTCAGCTCAGGAGAAATTTTCTCTCACAATCCTCTTGCCTTAACTGATTGATATGGTCAGAAGTAAACTCAAGATGTAAATCCCAAGATAAAGGATAGAGATTCAGTCCAGGTAGAGGCCTGTCACCTGTCCAGAACTGGAAAAATTTTGCCTTCTCTGGCAGTATGTGGAGGTTGGCATCAAGGCACATCTAAATGTTTATACATCATCTGATGTGTTTAAGTGACCTAGGCATTAGAGAAACACCTTTTTAAATCAAATATGTGTGTGTACACTATGCATTTTTATTCATGTTAGAGCATTATAACTTAGTAACATGCCAAGTCCAAACTCTATCAAGAGGTCAGTAGAATTAGTGAGATGTTTGGGCTAGCAAAATAAATAATTAAATGTTGCCATAGAAGAATATATGTATGTATGTATGTATGTATGTATATATGTATTTTTGTAAGTTCCACAAATACCAAAGTTTCTTCATGGAACCATAGATGCTAATAAATACGTTTTATTTTTAATAGTGTAAAGTATAGTACTGTTAGCTCCATTTAACTTATTGTACAATGTCTACATTACATCTGAATAATTCCATAGTTCTCTCATGACAACTCTCAGAGAGTTTAGCATGGTAATATACATGGCTATATTAATGTGTTTGGTCTTGACGGAGTAGATCTGCTATGCTGCTGCTGCTGCAGCAGAGCAAGTACAGACTTGCTACTGCCAATATATCCAGCTGCACATATAACATGTACAATAACCCCACATATAAAGCATACATGATAATATGCAGTAGCAGATCTATACAGGTGGAGCTGGGGAAGGTGGAGGGTTTCTGAAGCGCGCTGCAACTGCTACAGCAAGCACTAGCCAAGTATTTGAATGTTGAGCAGTAGGTTCATTGGCTGCTGATGCAACTAGAAGCACTCGCCATGTGAATAATGATGTGATTATATCAGACTGAGTTAGAACCTATCAGCCTGCACCATCTAGAGTTTCATGACAAAACTATGTATATAATCAGAACAGAAAATGTGAAAAAAGGTCTGTCTAGGTATCTCACTTTCTTCTTCACTGTAGCGCGCTCTCTCTCTATCTCTCTCAGTAGTGGCCTCTTTCTTTAGCTTTGGCCTTGTGATTCTAAATGAGCCCTGACATATTGAGACAGGTGAGGGTATAAGGGAACAGAGTGAAAAAAGACAATTCATTAGGAGAGCAAGCCATTCACAGATGCCATTGGGGCAGCAATGGAGGTAGTTTGCATGAATATGCTTTGCTGTCAGATGGAGTGAGTTGGAAAGACACAAAAGAGTATAAGGCTTATATACTATGTGTAGGTGTGTGTGATTATGGAAAAATCTTTTGATTCCAGCAGATGTGATATAGAAATGGTGACACAGATGATATATATATATATATATATATATCACTGTTTCCAAAAAAATATTAAGTAGCATAACTGTTTTTAACATTGATAATAAGAAATATTAATGTATTATTTAAAAATTTATTTGACCCTTCTTTACCATTAAAACCCCGATGGAAACAAATTTTTGCAAAAATGTCTCATGCTTATTTTTATTTTTCAGAAATTAACCAGGGTGGATGCGGAGACCCTGGAATCCCAGCCTATGGCAAGAGGGAAGGCACAGGCTTCCGACATGGAGACAAGCTATATTTTGAGTGCCTTCCAGCCTTTGAGCTGGTAGGAAAAAAGAACATTACCTGCCAGAAAAATAATCAGTGGTCAGCCAAGAAGCCAAGCTGTGTGTGTAAGTGACAGATCTTACCCAAAATGCATTACTTTCCACACCCACATGATCACACCTGGGAGGATATAGTGCACCATTATTATTGTCTTTAGCACAGTATGGCCCCACCGATACTTCCTCTCATCAGCTGAGCCATTAAATCATTAACTATAACTCAAGTTAAAGCCACAGCGACAGTTCATTTAACACATTTAGTTGCTTTATTTACTTTATCAGGGTCTTATAATGAAGTTGACAAATGTTAACTGAATTGAAAAACTGCGTATTTGAGAAGCAGGAAAATATAAAGAGACATATTTGTAAAAATGCAGTCAGTTGATTTTCTTGTTTGCTACCGCTAAGTAGAGAAAGGTTTTTGTGGCATTTAAATGTTTGAATTGAGTGTCATAACATACAATGTTTTTGGCAGTTAATGCTTGTCCAACTTGTTTTGATATTACTGTTCTTTCTCTATTATTTGGATTCATGTATACCGTCAATTTGCCCCAGACTATAGTCATTTTTCACTATAATGGCTACCATCCTATTACATCAGTGGAATTGCAATTGACTCACAACTTTGTTTTCTGCTATTTTATGACATTATTATTAGCTCAGACAGCAAAGTCATTCATATGAGGTGGAATCATAACGATTCGTCTTCAGTCCACCACTGAGCTCATTTTCATTCTCCCCATGGCTATTTAGTGATGCTTATTGCCCTCTCAGCTTTGTCCCAAATCCTGAAAATGAGTTAATGCCTGCGGATATTCCCCGCAGATAAACATTCTCTTCCTCTGCAGCATCTTCAGTCTGATTATCTTCTGCAATAGTTGAGATCATAGCGTACCTGTACACAGGGGCGTCATACACCTAATATTTTTATTCACTGTTATTTTAGCCACTCACTTGACTTGCTTTGAGGGATACATGATACATGTTTTTTTTTTTAGGGTAGGTCTGTTTATTTAATGTTTATTTACCATGGGGAGGGGATTCAAGTTCAGTCTTCCATTGGTCAGACCAACCGATAGTCCTGCCCCAAAGTCACGCCATTTGTTGAGCCAATGTCGCTGTGTCTGGTTCAACAAATTTATAAATGTTTTGATAGATAAATGTTTCTATAAAGCCACAGTGTTTACACTTTTCAGGGAATCAACTTAAGAATTGCTTCTGGTTGTCCTGGCACATAATTCTATGAGTATGTTATCATCAAATTTCCCAAGTCATCCTTAGGAGAAACTAGTAACAAAAAACGAGACATTAATTAAAAATAGAGGTTCTTTAATGGCATCTACGGTTCCATGAAGAACCAGCATCTATAGAACCTTCTGTTGCACAAAACAGAAGGGAAAAAGGGAAAAGGTTCTTTAGATCATTCATATGTCCTTCCCACTAAGAAAAAAAAATTGGTTATTTTAAGAACTATTGACTGAAAGGGCCTTTTCATAAAATGTCTATTGTCTAGGTCTGAGAGGTGTTATATGTTGCAGTTACAGATGCTACTATCACACTATGCACATCCTCCAAGCTGTAATTTTTCCTCTCCTGTCTTGCTGTATTGTTTAAGCAACAACAAATGACCTCCCTATGCATTGTGAATTGATTTTAGCTTCAGTGGCAGTTTTAATCTCGAGTTCGCTTCACAGTTTGACGCACGACGCCTCCTGTGTTTAACTGTTGCTTGTTTTATCTCTTTGTCCTTTTCTCAGTTTCGTGTTTCTTCAACTTCACAACTCCATCTGGAGTCCTGCTATCACCAAACTACCCTCAGGAGTACGGAAACAATATGCACTGCGTGTGGCTGATCATCGCCAAACCCGAGAGCCGCATCAACATGGCCTTTAACGACCTGAGCATGGAGAAACAGTTTGACTTCCTGTCCATTAAAGACGGCGGCAAGGCAGAGTCACCAATTCTGGGCACCTTTTCTGGAGATGTGCTGCCATCACCCATCACTACCAGCGGCCACGTGGCCAGGCTGGAGTTTCTGACTGATCATACGTACACAGAACGCGGCTTCAACATCACTTTCACAAGTACGTTTTAAAGACAGCTCTATATTCATGACTTTTTATTTTCTGTGGTAAAAATGAATGAAAAATTAATTCAAGTTATTTTGGGCAGACCTGTTCATACTTTTAAGTCTAACATCACATTGAAGTTAGAGACCAAAAAGTCAATGTATAATAGATAACAATAGCGTTCAGATGTTTTGTCAGTGGTAGCATGCACCAAATTTGAAAAGTTTCTGGGAGTTAAAAGAGCTCAGAAGTTTTCTTGTTATATGAGACAGATTAAGAAAGTTTTTATTTCCCCTTTGGAGAGAATTGTCTGTACAATTCACGACTGAATATCTGTCGTCCTTCAGTAATCACTATTTATGGGGCATAGCGTATGTCAGCAAAGTTGATAGATGCTTGAGTATCCATGTGAGGAAGAATAACAAGAGCCACAGATTTAATTCGAATTTATTTCCAAATACATATGTAATTAAATAAAGCCACAGTTAATTGAAGCTGTCTGGAGGTGATCCCATGTGGTTTGACTCCCCATGCGGTATGTTTTTGGGGGAGTGCGAGGGATGCTCCAATCATTCATGTTAATTAAAGACAAACTCCATCGAAGGGCTTGTTGGCATATGATGGTGATGGATTACATGCAAAATCGTTGGGTTTGAGACCCATTTTGAGTCGTCAAGTTTATTATGAGGAAGGAATTCATGTCCAGTGCGTGAGGGGAAACACAATAAGAGCTTTTAAAAAGGTTAGCTTTACATTGAAAGTGACTTACCACATATGTATTTGGAATAATCTTTTATCCAAAATTACACATTTTGATTTTTTTTGTTTTTTTTTGGTGTGCCTTGACCTTGGCACATTTTCTGTTGTACCAGGAATGAACAGATTTTCTGGAGAGATTTTATCTGCTGGTAATGCATCTTCTCTGAAGTCCTGTCGATGGGTACTGAGTAGCTCCAAGCTTCCCACTGAAGCAAGAAACTTAGGGAGGCACATAAATCAATATTTTGTTCTAACTAAAATGAATTAATGTAGTTATACAGCCGAAATGATGAGCCGAAAAGGCTACAGTTCAGTGGCCATATTGAAAACTCCCTCTTTAATTTATATGGGGCCTTGTAGAAGTTGTCCATTCATGAAAACAAACTGTATTTTCTTTCTTTTTTTATTAGCAAAGTGTAAGTAATAAATTTTTTTAGCAAAATGAAGTATATACAATGTATATTGGGGGCCAAACACAATGAAGAGATATATATTATTTTTGTTATACTATGGGATATCTACAACAGTAAAAGAACCAAAACCCCAGAAGACATTGAGCGAATAAATATAACAAACAATAGGGTAAAAAATGACAAACAATTTACATGTCTTCAACCTTTTTTATATACGGAAATCACACTTTCTTTCTCCCGTTCTCTCTCACAGACGCACACACAGTACAGACACGCACTCGCGCACACACTTTCTTGTTATATGAGACAGATTAAGAAAGTTTTTATTTCCCCTTTGGAGAGAATTGTCTGTACAATTCACGACTGAATATCTGTCGTCCTTCAGTAATCACTATTTATGGGGCATAGCGTATGTCAGCAAAGTTGATAGATGCTTGAGTATCCATGTGAGGAAGAATAACAAGAGCCACAGATTTAATTCGAATTTATTTCCAAATACATATGTAATTAAATAAAGCCACAGTTAATTGAAGCTGTCTGGAGGTGATCCCATGTGGTTTGACTCCCCATGCGGTATGTTTTTGGGGGAGTGCGAGGGATGCTCCAATCATTCATGTTAATTAAAGACAAACTCCATCGAAGGGCTTGTTGGCATATGATGGTGATGGATTACATGCAAAATCGTTGGGTTTGAGACCCATTTTGAGTCGTCAAGTTTATTATGAGGAAGGAATTCATGTCCAGTGCGTGAGGGGAAACACAATAAGAGCTTTTAAAAAGGTTAGCTTTACATTGAAAGTGACTTACCACATATGTATTTGGAATAATCTTTTATCCAAAATTACACATTTTGATTTTTTTTGTTTTTTTTTGGTGTGCCTTGACCTTGGCACATTTTCTGTTGTACCAGGAATGAACAGATTTTCTGGAGAGATTTTATCTGCTGGTAATGCATCTTCTCTGAAGTCCTGTCGATGGGTACTGAGTAGCTCCAAGCTTCCCACTGAAGCAAGAAACTTAGGGAGGCACATAAATCAATATTTTGTTCTAACTAAAATGAATTAATGTAGTTATACAGCCGAAATGATGAGCCGAAAAGGCTACAGTTCAGTGGCCATATTGAAAACTCCCTCTTTAATTTATATGGGGCCTTGTAGAAGTTGTCCATTCATGAAAACAAACTGTATTTTCTTTCTTTTTTTATTAGCAAAGTGTAAGTAATAAATTTTTTTAGCAAAATGAAGTATATACAATGTATATTGGGGGCCAAACACAATGAAGAGATATATATTATTTTTGTTATACTATGGGATATCTACAACAGTAAAAGAACCAAATCCCAAAAGACATTGAGCAAATAAATATAACAAACAATAGGGTAAAAATGAAAAACAATTTCCATGTCTTCAACCTTTTTTATGTATGGAGATCACGCTATCTTTCTCCCGCTCTCTCTCACAGATGCACACACAGTACAGACACGCACTCGCGCACACACGTGGACAGAAACTTGTCATCAGCGCTGCCCTGTGAATTTATCAATAAAATAGTTTCGCAGCTGAAAAGCTACATGACATTTCTCAGTAGCGAGGTTCTTGAAGCAGTTCAACTTAAAGATTCACTATTAGTAGACGCTGCTGCTGAATACTGCTGAGAGACGCAGAGACGCAGGTATTCACACACGCTTAATCTCTCTCTCCCTCTCTCTCTTTCACTCTCTCTCTCTAATAACTGCGTTAGACTGCATTAATAACTGCGTTAGCCTGCATATCAATGGCTCAAGCATCTGTTATTAGCTCTAAAATGACGTTTTGGAATTTGGTTTGGGATGAGGTGCTTAAAAAATAGTTAAACACATTTCAGGACGGAAACATGTAAAATATCTTGAAAAAACATAATCTGAACAATGTCTTGATGTGTGGTTGTGACTCCAGGCCGTTAAAATTATTAGAGAAATAA
>NW_015650838.1:881280-899585 GCF_001515625.1 Sinocyclocheilus rhinocerous
TCAGTAGCGAGGTTCTTGAAGCAGTTCAACTTAAAGATTCACTATTAGTAGACGCTGCTGCTGAATACTGCTGAGAGACGCAGAGACGCAGGTATTCACACACGCTTAATCTCTCTCTCCCTCTCTCTCTTTCACTCTCTCTCTCTAATAACTGCGTTAGACTGCATTAATAACTGTGTTAGCCTGCACATCAATGGCTCAAACCTCTGTTATTAGCTCTAAAATTACATTTTAGAATTTGCAAAGGAAGGTTTGGGATGAGGTGTGTAAAAAATTAGCTAGTTCAACACACGCGAGATTTCAGGACAGAAACATGTTACATATCTTGAAACAAATCATCTGAACAATTGATGTGTGGTTGTGACTCTAGGCCATTAAAATTATTAGAGAAATAATGCACTCCCGAAGTGGTTATGTGGCCACGTCGCCGCGCCTATTAATGGAATGGTCTTTCTCAGTTCTCAAACAAATTAAGAACTACATTTGATTTTTATTGACTGAACGCAAGCGCTTATTGCGATAGAAAATACTGTAATGGTTTCACTGATTATGAAATATTTTGGTTTGCTTGGGTGGTAATATTAGGCCTATTATATTAATAGGGAAGGGGGGCCCAAATGGTGAGAGTCTACAGCTTGGCAGCTCCATCTCTTTCCTGTGTGAAGAGGGGTTTATGAAGACCCACGGTTCTCAGACCATCTCCTGCATTCTCAAAGATGGAAATGTTGTGTGGGACAATGCTGTGCCACGTTGTGAAGGTCTGTCCTCTCTCTAATAAATAGATTTCATAATTAACAAGTTTGCTTGTAACAAAAACAAAATTATATACTCCGACTCTGTTTGCAATTTACTGAACTTTTAGGAAGTTTGTTCAGTCATTAAGTACATTAAGTGCATTCGGTGACAGACTGAAATGTTGGTGCAACTGAAATGCCAGTGGAATAAAAAGTCATAATCTTTACTTTCGGAATGTGCTCAAGAAGTATTAACTGTCTGAATTCTTACAGACGAAAAACACATCCTCTTTTTTTAATGAAATGCATTGCTGTATACTACAAATCATTTGATGCCATTTATTGAGCAGTGCCTTTTATAGATGCCCTTCAGTACACTGTTAAAAGATGAGATCATCCACTTCAGCTGTTGAACACATTCTGCTTTTAGATTTTGCATTTTAGGAAAAACACTCAATTATTAGGTGAGAAAAGACAGATTTTTTTGTAAATTACATTTTTTGACGGAAGGTTTATACGTTAAAGTTTATAGCCGGGCTGAAATAGTGGACTGTTTGAAGGAAATAGTTTATGTGTGAGCACTCCTGCCCTCACTTCCTTGGTTTTCACTTTTATTTTGCTCTTTCCATCTGGTTTCTTTCCATCTTTTTGGATTTCTGTGATTTACTGTTCATTTCTAGCATGTGAAAACCACAGAAAAAAAATAGCGTTGGCCTTAAAATTTGGCAATTAAAAAATTGGGTAACACTTTAGAATAGGGAACACTTATTCACTATTAACTACGAATTTTCCCTCAATAAATTCCTAATTTGCTGCTTATTAATAGTTAGTAAGTTAGTTGTTAAGTTTAGGTATTGGGTAGGATTAGGGATGTAGAATAAGGTCATGTAGAATAAGGCATTAATATGTGCTTAATTACTACTAATAAATGACTAATATTCTAGTAATATGCATGCTAATAAGCAACTAGTTAGGAGACCCTAAAATAAAGTGTTACCAAAAATTGTAATCTTTTTTTTGTTTGTCATCTTCTCCTGTTCTTTAGCTCCATGTGGTGGAAACCTCAAGGCTTCTAGCGGCATCATTCTGTCCCCAGGCTGGCCTGAGCTTTATAAAGAAGCCCTCAATTGTGAGTGGATCATCGAGGCTCCGCCAGGATATCCTATTAAGATCATCTTTGACAAGTGCGTACAAGACTTCATTTTCTCTTTTTCTGAACTGTCATGTTGTTCTTAATAAGCCTCCCGGTTTCATTTTCCCCTCCTGTCTTTCATTCTACTGGTTGTTATCATCATTGCATAAATAGGTCACTAGCGCACTGCAGATGTTCACTATAGACTTGGAATAAGAGTATCCGGCTATTCATTTCCCCAGCTATCACAAGGATTCATTCTGAATCAGTATACATATCTTTTACCTCTGCTTATATAGAATGGCTTTATCCACAGTCATATGTGATTGTTGAACATTTATTTAACAAAGACATGTGGATCAAATGCACTTTACTGCTTTTTTTGTTTGTTTGTTTTTGTTTTTTGCTTGTTTTTTTATTTTATTATTATTATGTTTGTGCGTTGTTATTTTTTTTGCATTGTTTTGTTTTTTTCTTTGTTTATTGTTTTTGTTGCTTTGTGTGTTTTTATTTATTTATTTATTTATTTTACATTTTATTCATCATGCAGACTCTCATCCAAAGCAATTTACCAATGAGGAATTCAACAACAATTAATCTTTATTTGCTAATTAAAAATCTCAACGAGGCAAGTTTTAAACAGACAGGTAGGTAGGTAAGTAGGTAGGTTATTTAATTATTTAATTAATTAATTGCCAGATTGCATTGTTTTGTTTTGTGTCATTATACACAGAGCCCCTAAAATTATTTTGTGGCTCATTTGGGATCTCCACGCTAGAGTCTTCTAGGATGTGCTAGAATGTCATTGTCCAAACTCAGTTTTGGAGCGAACTGAGTTTTCAGTGTTAATGATGTGGTATCTCTGTTCTAGCTGTAAATATGTGGTATCCTGCAGGAACACAGGCGAATAGGACTGTGATGAATCCATGTAGTCTCACTTTGTGGTGAAGCTGCCATGCTGATGCATAGCGCTGTTCTGATCCACAGGTTCCGGACAGAGGTTAACTACGATGTTCTCAAGGTACGGGACGGACGCTATCCTTCTTCCCCTCTGATTGGCAGTTACCAGGGTACACAGGTCCCTCAGTTTCTCATCAGCACATCCAGCTTCCTGTACCTGCTCTTCACCACCGACAAGAGTCACTCTGACATTGGCTTCCGTATCCGATATGAGAGTATGATGATCTACTATTGTATTTTTGATCTGAAAAGAGCCATTTTTGTAACATATTTATTTATATAATATATTTATGTTGTAATTTAAAGTCTGTTCAAAGAATGTTTACAACAGACCTTATGTTACTAATTAAATCGGCTACAGATTAAACGGCTTTATCGTCATTATAATTTATTATTACAGTTACACAATGTTATTCAGTAGTCTTAAATAACATACTTGGTTACAGAATGCACATGGTAAAATATCACAAAACTATTAATTGCATTTTTCAAATTAAGAGACATGATAAGTGTGATTCATATTCAAAGTCTCCTACAATGCTCAGAATTTAGTCAAAGCATGCTAGTTAGATAAAGTTGATATTATCTCCAATGCATTTCATGGCTGCAATTACAAGGATCTGATAGCACAGATACCTGTGAATACTAGCAGCTATGAAGGCATTATTATAATTAATAGCCACATGCAGTGATTTTAATCAGGTCCTGTAATAATGATATAATAGGATGGTGATTATGTTGTGAGATGATTTCAGTCATGCGCAAACACATGACACAAGCAACATTACAGTGTACATGTGTTCATATATGCGAGACTGCAGAATTAGCTCTGTCAGCTCTGTTTTGTGAACTGAAAGAATGGCTGTTATGCTGGTATGACTCATGTTTGTAACCTTTTCTTGTTGTTTCTCTAAAAATCTCAATTCATCTTAAATTATTGAGTACATCAACTCAAGCAGAAAGTGCTGTCGAAGAATTGGTATTACTTCTGTCTACAAGAATAACCATTTTTGAATGATCTGAATAAGCAAAACATTCCATAAACTTAATTTGATTGGCATAATTAGAGATGCACCAATATTAAAAGTCTGACTAATATAGATAAGCTGATAAATGCTTAAAAGTTAAAAGTTATGGCTGATAACTAATAAATGGACCATATTAAAATGCTGTACTATGTTGTTTAAATAAGTTAAAAATAAAAAAATAAAAACTAAAATCAGTAATTTTAAGTGTGGATTTATAACAATATTATATACAACATGAAAAATTGATTTTGAGATTTGCAAGATTTACATTTATCAAGTGTTCTTAAATTATTGATGTTTTTAAACATTAAGCAAGATGACAGCAAAGATGACAGCAAAGGTAATCTAAACGTAAAAACAGGAAATGACTATTCACAATTTTATATACAGTATAAATATATATAAAACCGTAACTGTTAGAATAATAATATTTTAGAGGACCTTATCACTAATATTATAACAAAAAAACATTAAATTCATAGTAGTTAATATATTGTGTTTTACAGATCATAGAATAATAATAATAATAATCAAACCAAGTCAAATGGTAACACTTTAATTTGTACAATAGTAGTATTTCAGAAATTGCCCTCATACCAAGTTTCTAATACATTTTGAATAAACTTCTGCCCTGAAAAGCCACCTGAGTGAATAATCATAGATTGTTTTCCATGTTAATGTTTGTTTATTTTCTCTTCAAGCCTTGCAGCTCCAGTCGGACCATTGCGTTGATCCGGGAATCCCAGTCAACGGTCAGCGGCACGGCAATGATTTCTATGTGGGGGCGCTGGTGACGTTCAGTTGCGAAGCAGGATACACCCTCAGTGACCATGAGCCTCTTGAGTGTGAACCTAACTTCCAATGGAGTCGCCCTCTGCCCAGCTGTGATGGTACGGTCCACTCTATACCTACTAAAATGGTCACCGCCTGGGAAAAGGACACATTAGAGATAGGTCATTTATTTAAATGACATAATCACTCCCAGACTGGAAGGGCCTTTACGGTTTGAAGCTACCCTTTCCGCTCTCTTCACCTATTCCACAAGGCTTTGAATATTTAAGGCCATTATTGATTTGTCCCCTTGGGTAATGATAGGAATTATTCACCTCCATATGTTGATGTCCTTCAGAAGGGCACTTCCTGTAAAGTTTCTTTCAGTAGGATTGTGCTCAGTGTTTTGACAAATAGTCTTTATATTTTTCTCTTTCCTCTAGCTCTTTGTGGCGGGTTTATTCAGGGGAACAGCGGCACTATTCTGTCCCCTGGGTTTCCTGACTTCTACCCCCATAACCTCAACTGTACGTGGATGATTGAGACTTCACATGGTAAAGGTGAGGCCACTTTTTGAAGCTGGTTCTTTCTTTGACAGGAATAGACAGTCTTTTTAAATGAAACACTAACAATAATGTCTTTATGTCTTTAGTGAACACACATTGTAAACAGTATGAGATTAAAAAAGTATGGATTTAATAACTGGTTGGCAGCTGTAGCCTCCTCCAAATGGTTTCTGTAATTGTAGATCAGACCTGAACAACAGTCAGGCACCATTTCTCTTTACAAAATTGGTTCAGTTCAACTATGGCATGAATCAATCTCTCATGAAATCATACCAAATCCGTTTGAGGTCAGGACTACATAAATTTTTTTTCTGTCATTGATAACAAGCGGTTCAGGGCCAGAGGCATTAAAGGGATAGTTCACCCAAAACTTTTCTAAACCCGTAAGATCTTCGATCATCTTCGGAACACAAATGAAGATATTTTTGATGAAATCCGAGAGCTTTCTGATTCTGACCCTCAATAGACAGCAACAGAACTACCACGTTCAAGGCCCAGAAAGGTAGTAAGGACATTGTTAAAATAGTCCATCAGTGGTTCGACCTTAATTTTATGAAGCTACGAGAATACATTTTTGGGTGAACTAACCCCAGCAAATCATGATGGACCACCATACTTTAATTTCAAAGTCTTCTTTTCACTCTTGTTTGACCTATCCACTGAGGAACTTTCAAATGCTCTCGTGGACTTCACACACACGGCAATGTTTTTTCTTCCACTGTTATTGTTTATCGTTTTATGCATCATAATCACCTTGACAGAAATGTTAGAATGTTCCAGATATTTCTGTAAGTCTTTAGCTGACACTCTAGGATTCTTCTTGCTAGACGCCCACTCAGGAAGAGAAGCCGAGCTCGTCTTGCCATCAACTGATAAACATCAAGGCTTTCAGAGATGCTTTTTGAACCTTTTCTAGCTTTATGCAAGTCAACAATCCTTAATCTTTGGCGTTCAGAGACCTCTTTTGTTTGGGATGCAGTTCACATGAGGCAGTGCTTCTTTTGAATAGAAAACTCCAAAATTGAGCATTTATTTTTTTATATAGTACAGGGCAGCTTTGACTAACATCTTCAATCTCACCTCACTGATTGAACACAGCTGAAGCCAACTTTTGGAGAAATCATTAGCCTAGGGATTCACATACTTTTTCCACCTTGTGCTGTGAGTGTTTACATGGTGTGTTCAGTACAGAGTCATTGTTTGTGCCTTTTGTCTGTTGTGATAAAATTTTAGCACCAGAAATCCGGTCAAATCTGAAGATTTGACATATGTCTTCCTGCAGTTATTTGTGACTGAAGCATCTGTGAACTCTTAAACAGTTTACGTATCTACATCCAGTGTTTTTCTCCTTCTCTCAATCTCCGCAGGTGTCCAGTTTATCTTTCACACCTTTCACTTGGAGAGTCCACACGACCACCTTTTAGTCACAGAAAATGGTAGTTTCTCTCAGCCCCTGTGGAGATTGACCGGGTCTACACTGCCACCCCTTCTCAGCGCTGGACTTTTTGGCAACTACACCGCTCAGATCCGTTTCCTCTCAGACTTCTCTGTGTCCTATGAGGGCTTTAACATTACTTTCTCAGGTAGAGACCTTTGTACAGTAGCTTAAACTACATGACATTTATAACAGAAGAAGCTACAAAATATCAATCCTTCTTCTGTTCCCTTCAGAATACGATCTGGAGCCTTGCGAAGATCCCGGCGTCCCCCCCTTCAGCACTCGTAAGGGGCTGCAATTCGGGGTGGGGGATGCGCTTATCTTTTCCTGTTTTCCGGGGTACCGTCTCGAGGGGCCTGTGAGGGTGGTGTGTCTAGGGGGGCGTCGACGGGTTTGGAGTTCCCCTCTGCCAAGGTGTGTTGGTAGGTGGTCACATGCTTTTCATTTTGCTTTGTTTGCCAATTTTACCACATATTTCCCCTCATGTGCTCAGACATGCATGCACATATGCTGATGTTAAAGGCTAAAGCAGCCCCCATTTCAGAGTTCTGCTCGATATGAGACAGGAAGAAAAAGGTTATGACTCACCATCTAGAAGAAAAAAAAATACAGAGCACCAGCTCCAAATTCTATCTAATACTTAAGCAGCATTAATATAATGGTAGATATCAGCATATAAGTATCTTGGAGACCAGACTTCTTCCTTTTAATTAGTGCTGCAATGGCATAGATGCTAAATTTAGAATGTAATTTTTTTTACATTATGATTTTGACATTCCGGTTGAAGCAAGTAATTAGGTATTATGTATTTTCTGCAGCAATATCTGGCTTATCCTTGCTTCATATTTGTTTACCAGTTTTGTGGAACTAGGTCAGCTCATTTGTAAACATATGTTTGTTTATTTGTCAATGTGCTTGTATTTAAACTTATTTAAATAAATAACGTTTGATTTACTTCACTTAAGGTCTGTTGGGTATGTCAGTTATTAATATTTATTTATTTATTTTTCAAAAAACATCATCCAGAAAACCCCCAATATTTTTCTTAATAATGTTATTTGAGAAATATTATGCTGTTTCTAGGGATGCATGACATATCAGTTATTGGCTGATATTAGAGATTTTTATTTATTTATCAGAATATTTAATTACCTCTTTTTTAGATTACCTTTGCACTCACTTAAAATTAATCTTTAAATACAACAGGTTAATACATCTTAATTGTAATATTTAGAAATTCTAAAAATGAATGTATGCGATGTCTAAATTCACGTGTAGCATTTAAAACAATTAATGCATTGGTTATAATCCGTAATATCATAATAATGATTAACTTATAGGTATCGTCCAGAATTGCAATAGTGTTGCATCTCTAGTCGGTTGTATTAAATTATTAGCGTCTGAACAGACCTGTGATCCAGGCAGTGTTGTCATTGTCAAAAAGTTCAGTTTTGCTTCAGCTTTTAATTTGTGTAGTTCAATAACCTAGAATAATTGCTAGAGAAATTGACTTGCACTCATTCACAAACACACACCACCCCCTGACTGCCAGCATGAGTGTATAAAGTGTGCTTGTGTTTATGCTGAGATCATGGGTCATTTGTCAGAGGTCATTTGACTTCTTACCTCCCTTGCTGCAGCTGAATGCGGATCGTCTGTAACTGGGAAACAAGGAGTTTTACTCTCTCCCAACTACCCTGGTTACTACGGTAACAACCATGAGTGCATCTACTCCATCCAAACCCAACCCAGTAAAGGGATCCAGCTCAGAGCGCGGGATTTCCGCCTGGAGGAAGACGACATGCTTAAGGTCTTTGTGACATAGTGTGTATTTGTGCCTGTGTGTAATGTTGGTTTGTAAATTATTTGATGACTGTATGTGACTGTTTTGTGTGTGTTTCAGGTGTATGATGGTAGCAGTAACAGTGCCAGACTGCTGGGCACCTTCACAGGCACAGAGATGATGGATGTCACTCTAAACAGTACATCCAGCACCATGTGGCTGGAGTTCATTAGCAACAGTGACAATACCAGCAAAGGTTTTGAGCTGCACTTCACCAGTGAGTAGCACACTGACTCCTTGCAGCCATTGCACAGCAGTACATGCATTTGTGTGTAGATAGATAGATAGACAGTAGTGATGCACGGATGAGCTAAAACGTCACCCGAATCCGCAGCTTCAAATAAATTATCCACCCGCCAACCGCCCGCACCTGTATTTTTGTCTGATTTAGATAACCGCGCAGCGCCCGTGGATATAACCGCCATCCGCGCATCACTAATAGACAGGTTTTGAAGGACACACTCTTTTTTCTGTCTTTTTTGCAGGTTTTGAGTTGGTGAAGTGTGAGGACCCAGGTGTGCCTCAGTTTGGTTTTAAACGGGAGGACAAAGGTCACTTCGCAGGCAGCACGGTGTCATATAGCTGTGATCCTGGCTACACTTTAAAGGGCCCGGAGATTTTGACATGTCTCAGAGGGGAGAGGAGAGCATGGGACAGCCCGCTCCCACTGTGTGTCGGTAAGACGTTACTGAATACTCATTCACACTGCCTTATTTAAAAGAGCCTATACCTGTAGGGACAACATTTCTAATACGATAACTTTAAAAATGTTGATATTCAATACCGTTTTCGATACCATGGGGAAAAATTGACACAACACTAAGGACTTTTTTTTAATTAAAAGATAAATATAGTAAGGCTAGAACTTGATATATATTTTTTTTACCAAAATAGGGTGGTGTGAGCATTATGGAATGCTGGAATATTGGAAGCCAGATGATGCCCTCACACAAATAATATAACTTATGACGTTCCAGGAAATCCTAATTACCTTATTTTATCACAAAGTTTAATTCTGCCACATGGTCTTGTATGATATACTCTGAGAATTTGCTTCATGAATATAATCCCCCAAAGCAGAGAGGGGTCGATTCATTCAAGCACTCCTCTTTTTTTCTCTTCTTCATTTCTACATCTTCTTCCACCCACTCTTATACACAGCCTGGGTTCTCCTCAATATGAGTTTACCACAGACCCACTTTTCAAAGTGTTTGAATTATGATGTTTCCCCACCTGAGCCTATGGAGACCTTTAGGGAATATTGAAATGCCCATATTGAGAGGAGAAATGGAACTGTAAAGGCATGAGCAAATATTTTTCATCTGCCACAACAGGAAACTAACTCGTACTGTAGAAAACAGAGGGTGGACAGTGAGAAATGAGAAGTTGGTGAGAGTAAGAGAAAGGAGGGAGGGGAGGACAGAGCAAAAGAGAATGAGAGAGCAAGAAATGTAGTTTTATGACTTACGAAGCAGGTCATCTCAGGAGTTGAAGAAGATGGGTTTGTTTCATCGTGATTTATGGCTCTGCTGTTCACTATGGGAACATTCGTCAGAACCAAATTCATATAAGATGAAAAAACTGCACAAAAAAAGAGTAAGAAAGACAGATGAAAATAAAGTAAAATAAAATAAATAAATATATTGCAATATATAAATCTCAACATTTGAGATTAACACAAGAAAAAAAAAAACACTGTTAGCTAGTGGGCTAAGAAAGTAAACTTAATACAAAAGTAGTGATTAAGAAAAGAATTCAATGCAATAAGATTCTCACACCAGTTTATTTATGTATTTATTTATTTATTTTCCCTTTTCTCTTACTTTCTTTCTCTTTTGCATTCAACAATTCATTTTTTTTCTATGTGCACTACCAGCAGAAAAGATCAAAAGTGTCTCCGTGTCTATGATTATACCTTTCAGCATGTATAACAATGGCTTGCGAGGCTGAAGTGTGCATTTGAACACATTGACTTGCGTGCTGTGACACGAATATCTCACATGACTACAAACACCAGCCACCGTGTAATTTGTGTCATTGCTTGTCCAAGACTGAAGGAGAGATGTGTGTAGGGAAAGTGTCTGGAACAAATGTGTGAAATGCCCCTCCACTGGCTTGATTGAAGTAAAATTGTACTTTGCTATACTTCAGTGCTGTTTTTGGGAAGTAGTATTAGATTACTGTTGATCAATACTTGTATTCTTAACATTTTGTACGGAGGGAAAAAATACTTTATTTTCGTTAAGTTTCAAAGCTTCAGAATGTCCAATTTGTCCTTTCGAAATGGCATTGTCTACAATTAACTATATACAAATAAAGTAAAATAACAGTCTAAATAAAATTAAATATAAAATAAAATAAAAAATATTAAATGCATATGATATCAGATAAATATGAATTTAAAAAAAATCAAGAAACAGGTTCTGGGATATTAAAATTTCAAAATCTTTTGTGTGGTAGAGCCAAATTGTTAAAACAGATTACTCATCTGTTTTCATGAAAAGTTTAACATTTGTGAGTAAACCGGTTTGTTTTGCATTTTAAAAAACGGACTAAATCGGTTGCTTTACAAAATGAATGCACTTTTGTTTAATTGCCCTGTGTTTTTCTTTTTTAGGCTATCTCTCTGGCTACCTATCAAAACTCAACAACATTATCAGTTGTATATGTACTGTATAAAGTATATTGTAAATATACTGTATACACACAGTCTATCGGGCAGCTCCTCATATATAATCCAATTATGCTTGAATGCATCAGGTTTGAATTAGATTTTGAAATCACATTTTCAATGTGGACTACAAATATGAATGAATGCCAATAACTAAAACATTTCAGGTCTCGGAATTTCCTCTGTATTCTGTATACAAACTGATCCAGTTCCAGGGTATATATGTGTATGTATGAGTTTATGCTGTGTAAGGGCACACGCATTTGACCTCTGGGATGATGATGACGATGGCAGGGGTTGGATATAACACTCTTATGACTTCCTGATCCAGGAAACTGGAACTGTCACACGCACTGGCCCCATCCTCCTGACAAACAAGTGATTTGTACCCCTGCTGCCCACCACCACCAGCACCACCATTGCCCCAGTGTAAGATGGATAGTCATGTCTGGGGCAGGACATATTACCAACACTATCAGTGATATTAGCCGAAGGAAATATGCCCTCCCCAGGGAAGGCTTAATCCTGGAGGTGATATACGGCCATATTATTCTGCTCATCACTCATAAAGCTCTGCTCAGTGCTGAATGTATTCTTTTAAAATGGAAAGTTATACGCGTCCCTGCCACCTGATGATGCATCACTGCACAGCACACCGTGTACCATCCTTGCTTCAGGGATTTAGATACGAATCCAGAATCCCTTACGGAAGCGGACATGTCACTTAAAGACACTTTATATATATTTATATATTGATATTTATATATCGATTTTAAGTTTTCAACTGTGAGAATATTTATACCCAAGACCTGAAATATTTGTCCACATTGAAAATGTGATTTCAAAATCTAATTCAAACCTAATGTAAACTAAACAAATATATTATATTATATTATATTATATTATATTATATTATATAAAACATTTATTTATTTTAAATAAATATTTATTAAAATTGTACAATTAAAGCACTTTCACTAGTGGTCTCCGACTTTTGGACTCAGCTGTGTTTGTTTCATGTCTTTTTGTAGAAGATGTACTGTTTTGTGCTGCAGTGTTGTGAGCTGTCATTGAAGGATTGTGCCTTTGTTTATCTCTTTCTTCACCCAGCCGAGTGTGGAGGAACGATTAAAGATGAGCCCATGGGCCGGATTCTGTCTCCTGGTTACCCAGCGCCTTATGAGCACAACTTGCACTGTGTCTGGACCATTGAGGCGGCACTTGGAAGCACCATCGGGTGGGTATCTGCTTTTCCATTACCCTCCTCCTCACCATCTGTCTCTTCTGTTTTGCTTTTGATATCTTCATCTACCTCTAAATGTAACTTCCATCCAATATCTTCGACCTTGCTGTCGATCCCAAGCTCTAGAAACGTCCTTAATTGGGTCATTGGGTCATGAAAGAAGTACCGTTATGGTACTCCTTATATATAGTACCATAGTGGGTGTGTGTGTGGGGTTGTAACGTGTTACATGTCTATATACTGTATATACACATGCACACATATTTACTATCTACTGTAAATGGAGACATTCCGTAGACATCTGTTGTTTTTATATACAGCTAGTTAATAATAACCCTAACTCATACCCGGACTTGCTGTGTTTTTCCAATTTAAAAAAAAACAGTTTTTACAAATGAGGACATCCCCAAAAGAAAGTTTTGCTAGATTTAGCTCACTTCTGGCTACACAGTTGTCCCCCAAATATGATTAAATAGGTACATACACACTTTGCACTGTATATAATATATCTATTTTTAATATATGTATAATACTATATATTACAATAAAACAATAATATTAAACAATTTAACAAATTTGAACATTTTAAACGGCTTGGCGATTAACTGACATCATTTGACCTTTCAGAAGAAGCAAGTTCTGGCATTTAACATCCATATATCAGAAGTCATAATTGAATGCTATTGATTAGACCATTACCTCGGAAGAGTAGCTGCCATTTTGTTTTGAAATGTCCAAATTTAGTTATTCCTGCATAATAACTGGTATTCATTTAGGTTATGATGACACAATGCAATTTATTAATATTCTATCAAGACATTTCTTGTTTACTTTCCAAATTGGAAAACAATGGAAGCCTCTTTCTGCCACTGAATAATAATAATAATAATAATAATAAAAGTTTACATCTCGCAAATCAGAATTTTTATTTTTATTTTTTTTCCCCCAGAATTGCTAGTTATAAAGTCAGAATTGTGGGCTGACTTTTTCCCCTCAAAATTGCACTTTGTAACTCACAATTGCAAGTTTATATCTCACAATTCTGAGAAAATAAGTCAGAGTTGCAGAATATAAACTCACAATTTCAAGAACAAAAGTCAGAATTGCGAGATATAAACTCTCAATTGTGAGGAAAAAGGTCAGAATTTGCAGTTATCTTTTAGTGTTTTTTTTTTTTCCTCGTAGTTTTTACAAATGAGGACATCCCCAAAAGAAAGTTTTGCTAGATTTAGCTCACTTCTGGCTACACAGTTGTCCCCCAAATATGATTAAATAGGTACATACACACTTTGCACTGTATATAATATATCTATTTTTAATATATGTATAATACTATATATTACAATAAAACAATAATATTAAACAATTTAACAAATTTGAACATTTTAAACGGCTTGGCGATTAACTGACATCATTTGACCTTTCAGAAGAAGCAAGTTCTGGCATTTAACATCCATATATCAGAAGTCATAATTGAATGCTATTGATTAGACCATTACCTCGGAAGAGTAGCTGCCATTTTGTTTTGAAATGCCCAAATTTAGTTATTCCTGCATAATAACTGGTATTCATTTAGGTTATGATGACACAATGCAATTTATTAATATTCTATCAAGACATTTCTTGTTTACTTTCCAAATTGGAAAACAATGGAAGCCTCTTTCTGCCACTGAATAATAATAATAATAATAATAATAATAATAATAAAAGTTTACATCTCGCAAATCAGAATTTTTAGTTTTATTTTTTTTCCCCCAGAATTGCTAGTTATAAAGTCAGAATTGTGGGCTGACTTTTTCCCCTCAAAATTGCACTTTGTAACTCACAATTGCAAGTTTATATCTCACAATTCTGAGAAAATAAGTCAGAGTTGCAGAATATAAACTCACAATTTCAAGAACAAAAGTCAGAATTGCGAGATATAAACTCTCAATTGTGAGGAAAAAGGTCAGAATTTGCAGTTATCTTTTAGTGTTTTTTTTTTTTCCTCGTAATGGAAACAAGCCTCCAGAAAACAAACCCATTTGTTCAAATGACTCGGTATGTCCATCCTACTTATGCTGTGTCCCACCACTCTTGCCATACTCCGTCTAATTGGTTTGATGGTATATTTGTCAGCTCTCGCCTTAGCTGCGAGATTGGCTGGCAGGCTGAGCTCTAGCTCCATGCATGCCAGTATTGTTCATCGTGCTGTCACAGTCAGCAGGACTCAGAGAAGCTAGGAGGGACATTAGCACTTTGGCAGTCCTACAGGCTGACCTCTTCCCTTCCCCAGCAAATCACTCCCTTTCGCACTAATGAATGAACATGCCCCCTTGTTAATTGCCGCTCGTTTCGCCAGCGTAATTTTGCATGAAATCTTGCAGCCGAGCTCTGCCTAATTTGTCCGGCCCTTTAATTGTGCTGTTTATCAGATGCTTTCCCCGCCCTTCATCTAGACACGTTAAGAGCTCCCAGACACTGCTTTCTTGCTGTGTTAAAGTGGTTTGAAATTGACATTTGATTTGGTGTTGCTGCATTGAAGGCTTTGTAAGGTGCCTTGAAGATGTGAAGAGCTTAATCAAATTTCCCTTTTATCCTGTGTTCTTTGTGTCCATAAATAGTTGAAAATGAGCAGTGAGGTGAGTGTAATTATATCATAAGGGTTATTGAGCATCTAATATTGGTACACCCCTCCAGATACTTGTGCCAGACGAGCAGGCCACATGTAATAATTGAGGTCACCTGTCTTTTTTTTTGTAATTTAATACAGTTTGATACTCAGATGTTGCCTGCTTAAAGCTTGTTCTTAGTCAGTGTCATGTAAACATTGATGCAATCATGGCCATGTGATTACAGTGTACTTAAGCACATTGTGAAGCAGAGTGCCTAAAACCCCTCCTAACCCCCAAAGCACTGTAACAATTAGCCTCTCATGGCTTATTATATATGAAACATTCATTCACTTATATATTTAATGTATTTTAAACGTTTGGGTCAGTCAGTCAGATTGATTGATTATTTATTGATTATTTATTTATTTATTTATTTAAGTTCCTTATGCTCACCAATACTGCATTTATTTGATCATAATAGTAATACTACTAAATATTATTACAATTTAAAATAATGGTTTTATATAGAAATATAATTAAATAAAATTATAATAAAATAAACATAACATCACATGCACAGTCAGGTTTACCTTTATTGGCTGACAGCCACATGTAGTACGACATGAAGACATCAGAAGTGTTTACCACTGAAATCTGTAAACACTAAAAGTAAACATAGCTGAGCTTGAGAGTGTTTACGTGTGTGTGAGTTATTAAAAATATTATTAGATGGAAATCATGTTTCAATACTGTGACCCGTAAGCTGCAGAAAACTCCACACCTTCCTCTTCCCTTCTGATAAAATTATATAATTATATAATTTAGTTGAAAAGCCTGTTGGCGACAGTAAACAGCTGTTACAGTGTGTATTTGCATGTGATGTGCTGTTTATTCATGCATCTTTAGTACCTGTATCTTTACATGACCACATATGAGTATTGCAGGTCAAATAATGAGGTTTTTATCCTCTTGCTCTACTGCATGTGTGTTTATTAGATCCCCTTCCACAGGCACAGGATAATTAATAGATTGGGTCCCTTCCAGTCTCAGACCTAGTTCCCCACTGTAAGGTATGCACATACATTTCTTTGATCTCATCTTGAGCAATCAATTATTCAAGATCATTTGCAATGCATTAGGGTTGGGATGATGTATTGCACTAATAGTAGGACTCTGTTAAGGCAGCATTCAGAATATGCTGTCCAAAAAGATGGAAGGGTGCTAGAGTTGGTTTAAGCAGAGAGGACAGCTGTCCCTAGGGATCAAGTAGTCCCTGTTATGACCAGAATGACAGCCCTGTATGACAGCCATTTTATGAATAAGTGTACAAAGAAGTTTCTTATGTTTAACAAGGCTGCATTTATTTGAATGAATAAATAAATACATAAATAAATCATGAAAAAAGAATAATGTTGAGAAATATTATTATAATTTAATTATAATAGTTTTCTGTTTTTACATATTTAAAATTCTAAATGTAGAATTTCTTTAAAATTCTAATTTATTCCTGTGATGGTCATTACTCCAGTCTTCAGTGTCACATGATCCTTTAGAAATCTTTGATGAATCAAAAGTTCAGAAGCACAGCTTTTATTTGAAATATAAATATTTTGTAACATTATAAATGTCTTTGTCACTTTTGATCAATGTTACGCATGCCTGCTGAAGTATTAATTTCTTTAAAAAAAAACAAAAAAAAACATACTGCCCCCAAATTTTTAAACGGTAGTGTATGTATATATAAATAATTGTTTATTTTATTTACTTATTTATTTATTTTTAGATACAGTATATATTTTATTTTATTTTTTAATATGTCTTTATACTTGAAAACAATTCTATAAATCTACAAATTTATTTTTTAACCTATTTTTTTGGCATGATGTCAAACTAAAATCGCTGCCATTAAGCACTGTCTGCAACACACTTTGGAGTGTACGCTATATTTTTCAGCTAGATGGATTATTTTTAAATTGAATAGACCACAGTATAAACACCATATATCTTTATATAATGGGTGATACATTTGAACTGTCACAGGGTGTATTCTGTGATACCACCCTGCCCCAGCTGTCCTGTCCTGGTAGACTTCCTTATCCAGAGGGGCTGATGGAAAAGTCTAAGTGTGGAGACATAAAAGGATGTGTAAGGGTGGACTGGGATGTGTGTATGATGTGTCAGGATGCTGAGGGGGAGGGACACACTTTGAGGTTTCATGTGGCAGGGGGTGCAGGCGATATGTCATCGTTCTTTCATCAGACACTTCCCTACATCTGAGATGCCTTTGTTTGGCAAAGGTGATAATTACTTTCAGCAGCCACTTCACACACACACACACACGCACGCACATAGAGACAGATATACAGCCTAACCTCAAATGTTCTCATCCACGTGGGATTAGATATCGGTTAAGCCTGCTGTTCCAGAGCCGTTTTGGAACATTCGAGTTGCAGCTCAAAGGATCGTACTGTCACGCTCAAGGCTCATCTGCAGTCACGAAAGAAATTTGAGAAATTAACGGAAGCTGGGGTCCCTCTTCCCTCCTTCCCTATGCTGTTGTTTTATCAACCTCTTTTTCTCTTCCCCCAAAGCCTTCAAGTCATACATTAACCCTGTTCACTTCTCACTTCTGTCCCATCTTGTCAAAGTTTACTTTTTTTTTTACATGTCTTGTTCTATTCCTTTTTATTTCCACACTCTTCTCTATTTCTTTTCCTGCAGTCTGTTCTTACGTTTACACCAGAAGTGACATCAACTCGATTGATGGCTGGTCTATTTTATTTCATTTTTTTATTATTAATTTATTTTGATTATGGTGAATTAAAATGGCTTGTGTTGCAGGGCTATTACATTATTTCTTACATTTTCTTCTTTTTTTATTTTTTATTACATTTAGTTTATTGTTGTTGTTAGTTAGTTTTTTTTTTTCTACTTCTGATAAATAACACACTTTCCACTGAGAAACACAAGTTCCCTTTCAAGGGAACTTCGAACTGCGTCCTCTAGGGGTCGCTATGGGGAACACCTCGTCGTGACCCGTGTCTGAAGCATACATTCAAAAAACACCAACAACATGTTGGCCAGCGACAGCTTATGACGTCACTACCGGTGCGACTATAGTATAAATAGGCGCAGGGATAGACGAGGGTGAGCCGCTGGAGGATAATGTGAGTTCCCTAACATCGTCTGATCCAGGGGCCAGTGCTCTGCTGGGTTCGGCCCAGAAAGAGCAGGAGATGTCTGAGGAGGGCAAAGAAGCTGAGGCTGACCCCTCCCAATCCTCCTGCCCTGCGTATGATGAGCTACTGGAGGTTATGGATCGCGC
>NW_015650838.1:899750-900249 GCF_001515625.1 Sinocyclocheilus rhinocerous
CGGTCTGAGGATCAGAGACGGGCACAGAAGGCTAGTGTCGCGGCTCGTGCTCCTCCCCCACCTGCGAGTAGGGAAAAGGGAGGGGAAAAGGGAGGTAGGCGTCAGCGCTCTCGTCCGGACCAGAGTGATACCTGAACATCTTCTCATCTCCCTCGGGGGGTTTAACATCCGCCCTTATCTTCCCCCTTTCTTGAATGGGGCTCCTGCGCGGGAACCATGGTGGGTGAGTACGATCCATTTTGAAAATATATTGAATGCGCTGGTGGTTGTGTGAATTCTGTCTGCTAGCCTTCTTTGCAGTGTTTTCCGAGATCTGTGTGTTTCTGTCCTTTTCGAGGGTCCCTCTGCTGGACTCAGAACCGGGTTCTCGACTTGCAGTGATGACCTCACTCGTCGAGGCTGTATCCAGTCTGTATGATAGCCCTTTTTCCGGCTTCATGCTTCCTGGATCATGCGGCCAGATCACAGGCTTCTGCGGCAGCCTTCTTGGTCATCAGGC
>NW_015650838.1:900628-901657 GCF_001515625.1 Sinocyclocheilus rhinocerous
GCTAGCTTTCTTTGCAGTGTTTCCTGGGACCTGTGTGTTTCTGTCCTTTTCTAGGGTAGGTCCTCGGTGAGCACCCCCTCTGCTGGACTCAGAACCGGGTTCTCGACTTGCAGTGATGACCTCACTCGTCGAGGCTGTATCCAGTCTGTATGATAGCCCTTTTTCCGGCTTCATGCTTCCTGGATCATGCGGCCAGATCACAGGCTTCTGCGGGAGCCTTCTTGGTCATCAGGCCCCCGGCACAGCACTGCAATTCTCCTGGACGACCGGGCTGGGCTTATGCTATTCAGGCTGCCCTGTCTGGTACGCCTTATCCAGGTTCGCCCCGAGGGGCTTCCTGTGGACCAGGATATCCCCTCTCACTGAGACGTCGAGCAGGAGGTATGAGTGGCGTTTTGCGAGAACCCTTCTTGTAAAGTGCTATCGCAGGCAGTGCTCCCCTCGCCTCAGAGGGTTGTCTTTGAAGCTTGCCACTCCCGTTTGGCTCAGTACTTCTGGGCGTCTGTGAGCAGATGCTTGGGAATCTCTATAAAATCCATGCTATGGTAAGTGCACACGCTAAGCTTCTGTGCACGCTGAGCACTTTGTGCACTTTCTAAAATCCACATGGTGGTAAGTTTGCACGCAAAGAACTCTGCGCACTTTCTAAAATCCTATATGGTAAGGGTTACGTTACGCGTTATTAGCCTCGTTCCCTTTCTCTGAGTTGGCTTAGACCCCGGTACTCGCCTTGGGCTCCACTCAACTAGTGTGTCTCTGTTGACACACTTTTAAAGCATCGCTCCCCTCACTGTTGACGGTTATTTGTGAGCATCGTGCTTTCTTCCGAGCGTTCCGAGTTCTCTCCCCTTCTGAGGAGTTGAATTCCCCGCTCCGTGGGCTGTTCTCGTGGTGGTGTTTAGCAGTGCTCCCCTCTATCAGAGGGTTGCCTATGAGCACGCTACCCCTTTTCTGAATTCGGAGTTCTCCTCTCACGTGGAGAGTTGAGTTCTCTGTTTTCCCAGAGCACCTGGAACCGGCAACATCAGG
>NW_015650838.1:901910-908593 GCF_001515625.1 Sinocyclocheilus rhinocerous
GCTTCGTGCCCTTTCTTGAGTTGGTTAAGCCCCGGTTCCACCTTGGGCACCACTCCACCTATGTTTCCTCAGGATACCTACTTTAACAGGGTGTTGCTACTAGGGGTCTGTTGAGACAGTTCCTTTAGCAAGCTCATGCAGAGCAAGCGGTAGCCCCCTGGGTGACAGACCAAGACATAGTACGATTCTAGGTACTTGGTCATATCCCCTTAAAGGAATCTACTCCTGATTCCAAGCCTTGAGCTCTACCCCAGGCTCAGGAGTTCTGGCCCTAACAGGTAAGTTTTTGGGGTATGTAGCCTAGGCCTTTGGCCGTAGGGGATAATGTCACTGACAGCCGTCTTAACGTCGCAGGGGCAACTCCCGTGGCTATGGTAGAGTTGGTACTTAGTGCTTGCCGTGATTTTTTTCTGGCATGCACTCCCCTCAGCATGGTGGCGTGGGTATACCGTTCCCCATAGCGACCCCTAGAGGACGCAGATCGAAGTTCTCTAGGTTTCCTGCCATGCTTCGGACGCAAGCTTCAGACAAAGAAGCAGATGACATGTTCTCCCGGCGCCTATTTATACTATAGTCACACCGGTAGTGACGTCATAGGCTGTCGCTGGCCAACATGTTGTTGGTGTTTTTTTTAATGTATGCTTCAGACACGGGTCATGACGAGGCGTTCCCCATAGCGAACCCTAGAGGACGCAGTGTCTCGTTCCCTACTCAGGGAACCATGGTTACATAAGTAACCTGAGACGTTTTGTCTTCTGAATTGTATGCCGCTGCTGGTATCTGTTTGGTTTCACTTCTATATTTATCTCACTGTGACAATAATGTAGGATATGAAAATGAATATCACATTGAGAAAGTTGTTGGCTTTGCAGTGGGGTATTTTGTTTTTAATTCATGTAATAGTTGTCTGGCTAACAATAGTTTTGGTAAAATAAAAATGTCTTGGCGTACGGAATGCTTAACATCATATTTAAGGACAGGGTTGCAGTCACACCACATGATACACAACTTCGAACACAACAACAAAACCATTGCAAATAATAGAGAACAGCAGATTTTGGCATTATTTATTCATGCTGTGGTGCATGCTTGGAATAATAGTCCTGCCTTAAGCACCACAGACATCACTATGTGATTCTTTAGTAGCCTGATCAGCAAGATCGACCAGCTTAACCAGCCAAGATGCTAATGAACATCATTGTTATGTTGTTCCACCAGCTAGATCAGCATACACCAGCCTGGACAAGCATGAAAGTTCTGTTTTTGAGTATAGAAACTGCACACATCTGATCAATTGCTTTTTTTATCAGCTGGTTTGCACAGGCGCTGCGGAGAGAAAGACCCCCGAAGAGACTAGAGTTGATCAATCAATTAATGAGTCTAATTTTTAATGGGCTGTGAAATTGTGCCGTCTCGCATGCAGTGTCTCCTTGGTCATTACTCTCAATATACAAACTGTCAAAGTTTGAAACTCACAATTTTTCTAAAAGGTTAATGTACCCCAAAATCCAATACGCTGCTAAATGGAGGAAATGTGCTCACACGCACCTAAAAAAATCGGATGGTTCTCCTGCCGACATTCTCCTGGGAGCACTTTGCTGTGGGGATGGCTGACAGCAGTGAAGGGAGGAGACCATGGATTGTGGGTAAAAAGGTAAAAAGTGCTGTGCACTTGTTTTTAAGGTGGCCAGGATCTCACATCTGCTGAATCAGACTGAGAACTGCTTCTTACATTTATCTAATCTGCCTAGACAGCAGATAAAGATAACTAATCATCAATGCATCAGCCAGTTCCACCCACAATATTCTACTCTAAATGGTGTTTTTTTCTTCTTTTTCTTTTTAAGTTATGTAATTAATTGCAGTCTGTAATTACCTAAGTTTATTTATTTATTTATTTATTCTGTGTTTTGCCCGACTTCCAAACAAATGCAGACTGACATGAATTTCTTGGCTCTTTTATGCTGGTTAGCAAAGCTGTACTGTTCATCAGTAGATGTTAACAAGTGAAAGATGACAAGCATGTCAAAGCATGCAAGCATGCACAAGTTCATTGCCTGAGGATGTCTTGCTGATTTTGAAGATAGTTTTGAATCCTTATATGGACGCTAGCCAAGTTTGAGTCTTGATCGTGTGGCCTTGACCTGGAGACTTTGAGTTTCAGACTTTCATTTCATTTAGAGCAACATGTATGATGAAAAAAAAAATAAAATAATAAAATAATAATAATAATCACTTTCTCTCTATTTCAGTAAATTAAAATGGACAGCCTGGTTTTAGACAAGATCATGGTCTGGGCCTGTATCTGGCCATCAACTTATCTAGTCTTTTCAGCATTGCGGTTTTCGGCCTTTATTTTATATTCCAAAAAAAAAAAAATGTATGTATGGTATGTATGGTATGTATGTATGTATGTATGTATGGTATGTATGTATGTATGTATGCATGTATGTTAGGGATGGGAAGATTCCCTGATTCGCTTGGTGCATCGGCTTAAAAAGTGTGCATCAGCTACACGTTGGCATTTATATCGCGATGCATCGTTTTTAACATATTTGCATAGGTAAAAACCGATTCATTTATACATAATTACTAGTGGATGCGCTATACTTTTATTATTTAGAAAGTGACCAATAATCTGTGACCAATATTTTATATGTAGATTGATTTCTCCTCTCTAATCTGTTTATCAAGCGCGCTCTCTCATCACCGCTGCTGCTGCGTGAATATGACGCATCACAACACCACGGAGACCCAAGGAAAAACTGGGATGACATGTCACAGGTATATTTTTCATCTTTAAATGTTAGAAAGTCATGCAAACATATTCATTTTGCTGACAGGAGTGGGCGAGGCATGCAAGCGCAACGAGCGCATCTGCGCGCATGCACACTAAACAGACAGAGCGCAATAGAATAGGACTGCAATAATTCTGAGTAAAATATACATTTTGCTAAAATATTTGTTGTTGGACATTAAATGTGTCTTTTGTAGAATTTTAAACCTACATATAAAGGTGTATTTTTATGATAGCAGTAACTGTAGTTGGACTATTGTAATAGGTAAATTAAATGTAAGCTAGTAGGCTACAGTACTAATTACTAAGCTCAAATGAGTTAGTGTTTCTTATAGCAGCTAAAATGTAGTCATTTTCTTTATTATTTATTTTCATTTTTAATTCAGTGATTTTAACTTTTAATTTAGTTATTTTAATGCTTTAAAGAGCAATTTTAGATTGTAATGTTCTAATGTTCTGCTATCTGTTCTACAAACTATAAAAGGTACAGCTGTAATCAAACTAGAGAGAAAGTCTGCATGGCTAGAAACTGTAAAAAAAAAAAAAAAGAAAAGGCAAATAATAGTATGTGAGACAGTGGTAATATCATTGTGTTCCTATTGGTCAGTAGAGGAGCTTTGTTTTATAAAACAGGCCTCGAGGCATTAAAAGTGATCATATTTTCTCCATTGCATCGTATTGCATCGAATCGCATTGTGTTGAATCAAATCTAATCGAAATCGGATCGCACTGCATCGTAATAGGGGTGAATCATATCGCATCGCATCGGTAGCTGCTTCATATGTATCTTTAATGTATCGTATCATTGGCTATGCATCGAGATGCGTATCGTATCGGCCTGTGTCATGAGATGCACATCCCTAATATATAAATATAAAAAAATACTCCACAATCAAACCTCGTCCTCTCCTTCAAACAAATAGCTTTCATCCAAATGGCAGTCTTAACCATTTGGTATAATGGAGATGTCCTGCACAGATATGGCCATAAAGGTGCCCTTGAGCTGCTACAGTAGATGTTCTGTGCTGTGCTGCCATGAGAGATGAAAACCATCATTACAGTGATTGCAGGGCAGAACTGTATTGATATTCTGATGTCATTCTGTTTTCTTCTTCAGAATCTCCTTTTGACTTACAATAATCTAACCGCAAGTGATGTCATCATTGTAACAGAGTGCAACAGTTGGGTTCCAGAAGTAAAAATCCCATTTATTTACTCTTTATGGGAATTAAATTTTTAACGATAATATATCAACTCTATAAGACAGACTTGATGTGAGTTAAGTTTTTATTGAAGCCATCAACGTGCTTTATTTTTGTTTGTTTGTTTGTTTGTTTATTATTCATTCATTCTTTCTTTCTTTCTTTTTTCTGACGTCATTATTATTATTTTTATTTTATGTATTACTTTTTTTTATTTTTTGTATCGTGTTTAACAGTGAAATTCCTGGTAGAAAAAACAAACATATTTTTAGATGTACTCATTCTCTAAACCATATGTCCACACATTATTTACAAAAATGCTGCATTATTCACTTGATTTCTCATCCAAACACACCAGATCCTTCACTGGTTGCTTAATATTCAAAAAGTGACTGGAATGAGTTTTCAAGAAACTGTCATTTTTTTCACCCAGCTCTCAAGTACTCTTATCATAGACATTTTCACAAACACCTGCAAGTGCATCTCACAATCTTAACAATTGTTATATATTCATCTCATGCACAGATTACCGTCTTATTTATGTTAATATCTTGTTTTTTATATCTTGCATGTTTTCAAATGTGCTTTTCATTATTTTCATTTATTTCCTTTTATCTTTCCCTTCTCTTTCCCTATCGTCCATGTTGATTTAGGTTTCCAATGACTTGTCTGGTTAAATGAATAAACAAATAAATGCATCCATAGACATGCATTGACACAGTGCACGTCTCTCCCTGTCTGCCAAGTCATTGCAGCAGGAACACGGGCAAGACTCCCGGGGTAGCGGTACTGTTTGGTATTCATATGACACAGCTCTCCTCTCCATTTGCCTCTCTTTCTCTCCTTCTCCCTCTCATTGGCACTTCCTTTGATATCTGATTGAACCACTTTGTTTCTTAAAGATGCATGCAACACTTTGCTTACTTCTTGTGGCCAAATGGAGCCTCTAGTTTATTTTGGAAGGACAAGAGTCTTGGCTCAGTCTTCTGCTTGTTTTTGAGTAAGAAGATGCTTTTGGAAAAAAATAGAGTGAGTAAATCAGGCTGTGGATGACCTGTGTTGAGATGAAAGGTATTTTTCCATTTCTTTAGATGCAGTTGACCTCTACATACTGCGTGGTTTGAGGGGAACAAATCAAACCTTATGGGGTTTAGTCTTTCATCTCCCTCCATCTTCCCCTTTGTATTGAACATGCAAATCTGACAGACTGTAACCACCCACTCTCCTGCCAACGCTACCCACAACCCTACTAACCGCCATCCCATCAGGGAGGATTACATGAAAGAGTTGTAGAGCAGTAGAAAGAGAAACAGGAAGGGATAGACGAAAGAGTAGAAAACACATTTCAGTAAATAAAAAATGAGCATGAGGATTAGTTGTATGGGTGTATGGATTAGCTGTACTAGTGTAATGCTTGTTCAGGCAAGACCCTCGTTCTCCGCTCAGTATTAGTACTTCAAGGCCTGGAACTAGGTTAATTAGCTAAGCATCACGGCCAGTGATGAGTTAGAGAAAACCTTTAATGTTAAAGGGGACATCGGATGCCCATTTTCCACAAGTTGGTATGATTCTGTAGTGTCTTCATGAAATGTCTGCAACATATTTTGGTTAAAATTCCTCAATGGTCGTGCTGCAGAGAAACTCCCCCATAACAGGATATTACCACCTCCATGCTTTACTTCAGGAATGCTGTTATATGGATGGTGTGCTGTATTGGATTTCTGCCAGACATATCGTTTGGTGTTGAGGCCAAATTCAGTTTTAGTCTCATCTGCCTCAGAATCTTCAAGGTGTGTTTTGGCAAAGCTCAGTCGTGACTGCATGTGGCCTTTCTTGAGGAGTGGCTTTTTTCTCGCAACCCTCCCATACAAGCCACATCTGTGGAGAATTTGTGATATTGTTGTCACATGCACACAATGACCACTCTTTGACCACACTTAGACCTGATTAAGTTTTCATGCTGCTTCAGTCTAGTTTAACCATAATAAAGTAGCCTGAGTCCACACAGAATCTATTCTATTCTGATTATGAATTAAAGATAGAATATGTGAAGAGGAAGAAATTCCAAAGAGCAAAGTTCAACTGTGCACAGATCTTGCATTCTTAGCTAATCAGCCTCGGAACCATTAAAAATGAACCATCAAAAATTTACACCAACATGAAAATTCAACTAAGTTTGTCCTTTTTAGAGCAGAATAAAGACTGAGACAGTGTTGTTTCAGTATTATTTATATTAGTACTATTAATATTTTGAATTAGCTTTTATGTTTACATTTTTCAGGTTTTATTTAAATATTTAAGTTTAGTCATTTTGTTATGTACTTGTGACATTTTGATTGATTCCATTATGCGATTTTTCCAATCTTCTGTTGTCCAAATTTGTTGAGCCCATGTGAATTGTAGCCTTAGTTTCCTGTTCTTAGCTGACAGGAGTGGCACCCAGTTTGGTCTTCTGCTGCCTTAGCCATCTGCTTCAAGGTTCGATGTGTTGTGCATTTAGAGATGCTCTTCTGCATACCCAGAGGCGGACAGTAACTAAGTACATTTACTTGAGTGTTGTACTTAAGTACACTTTTTGAGTATTGGTACTTAACTTGAGTATAATTTTTTTCTGGGAACTTATGACTTAACTTTACTACATTTTAAAGACAAATATTGTACTTTTCACTCCACTACATTTCTAT
>NW_015650838.1:908923-911951 GCF_001515625.1 Sinocyclocheilus rhinocerous
AAAAGAGCAACAATATATAAGTGCAAATGACAAGTCTCGGTTAGCCTAACGCAGTACACGTAGCAAGGTGTATTTTTATATACAGTTAAATTAAGTATAAGTATTGCAAGTATTACATACAACAACAATAAAACAGTGCATTGACATCAAAAAGGAAATTTACTTTTGGTACTTAAGTACTTTTAAAAGCAAGTACTTCTGTACTTTTACTTAAGTAAAAATCTGTCTTTACAACTTTTACTTGTAATGGAGTAATATTTGACCAGCAGTATCTGTACTTTCACTCAAGTAATGGAATTGAGTACTTTGTCCTCCTCTGTGCATACCTCGGTTGTAACAGGTGATTGAGTTACTGTTGCCTGTCTATCAGCTCAAACCAGTCTGCCCATATGCCTCTGACCTCTGGCATCAACAAGGCATTTTCACTCACAGAACTGCGGCTCTCTGTATATTTTCTTTCTTTATTTTTTTGGACTATACTCTGTAAACCCTAGAGATGGTTGTGCATGAAAATCCCAGTAAATTAGCAGTTTCTGAAATACTCAGACCAGCCTGTCTGCCACCAAGAACCATGCCATGTTCAAAGTCACTTAAATCACCTTTCTTCCCCATTCTGATGAACGGTTTGGATTTCAGCAGATTGTCTTGACCATGTCTTCCATGTGACTGGATAATTAGATATTTGTGTCAACAAGCAGTTGAACTGGTGCATCTAATAAAGTGTATGTAAAAGGGATTCTGGAAGAAGTGAACATTCAGACTGGTTTATGATGGTTAGTGGTGGTTTGGTGCTACATTAGCTCATTGACGGAAACTCCTGATGAAGCTTGGTGGTGACACCAATAAACCAACATCCAAAACACAACATAAGCTGGTAATTAGCAACTACGCGTAACACCTGCTTTAGCGTCTTGCAGGCAAAAAGGAAGCTGGCTGACATTAAGGGAATAGATGCATCACTGTGCGACTGCTTCCCCTTGAGAAACCAGCCGCCACTTGCATAGATTAGCGCTTTATCATTAGCATGACACAGATCCGTCCTGTCGGCAGTGATGTGATGGATGATGGAGTCTGAGGGGGTTTCTGAAGTGCTCATTTCCTCACAGAAAGCAGCAATATATGTGTGGTAAAACTTTGCATTGCCAAATGGGTGGAGGGAATGGAATAATTTGGTTCTTTATCAGATTTGTAATAGCACTCTGGCTGTAGGCTGATTAATCTCATTTAGAATTTCTGGATTGAATAATGTTTTTCTTCCTTTTTATGTCTGCCTCTCGCTGCCTCTTTCTGTCTCTCTCTCTCTCTCTCTCTTAAGGCCGCTTTACTCTGACTGCGATGTTATCGCTGGAGGTTGCTACGTCCCTGTATTGTTGATCGCTAGTGTTGATTTCATTGTATATTGACAATTAATAGGAAATACAGTCAAAATCTACTATTGGGTAAGTAAATGTAACAAATCACGTAAAAATGTATCATCTTTTATTGGAAAATTAAACAACATTTTCTCAAACTTTGATAATTGCCTTAATCTTTTAAACAACTGAGAAGATCTACATTTTATAAAAATCACCTATCAATTTCAGTGAGTAAAGAACAAATGTATACTCACCTGCGTTATGTATTAAGTATGTTACGGTCTCTGACAGACAGCATGTTGAAGCTGCTTAGGGTGCCATTTTCTCCTTCTCTGAAAGCGATGGCGTAGGCAGAACGTCTGGTAGTTTTCCAGGAAATGTGTGTACTCCCTGGAGCTCTTTAGGTTTCTTGTAAATTGTGTATGTTATTTTTTGACAGACAAAATGTTACATTGAGCTGTCGGAGATTCGTTGACTTTTGAAAATCTATTTTTTTATTTTATTTTATTTTTTACCAGGAAAGGATTGGTTTTGTAATTGTAATTTTAATTGTTTTGAGCTCCACTGTCTTCACTCCAAGTGGTAGTCGCTACACACATCACTCCTAATTTGCATGAAATATAACTTTACTCAATTTTATCACACTGAAGGACACTGCTACATTGTGTCACCGCTGAATCTTGTCACTCTTGTCAGGGGAAATCACTGACTCATTGAAAATGAATGAGTTTCTGTCGCTATGTCAGTCTCAGTGTAGATGGGATTTACCCTTAGATGTAAGGCCTTTCTTTATTGTATAGGCATCTATAAATAACTGTTGATCTCTTTCATTTCACACCCAGATTCTGTGCAGAGTGAAATACCTGGAGTTCACACAGTTTGCTGTATATTGTGTGTTTATGTGTGTCTTTCATTCTGAATAGATGGATTTGTCGAATTCTATAACCCACACAATATTTAATTTAAAACTGGGATTTAGAAACACTTTCCACTCACTTTTTTTATAGGTGGAGAAACTCAAACACATAGAGAGCTAGAAATCTAGAAACCAAGCTCCGCTAATATATTTACGTGAATTACACTAAGCCAAAGCGGTTTGCTACTGGTGTGAATGCGCTGTCATGGCAGCAATTCAGTGGAAATACTACACACATATGACCTACAATGCATATGACCACACATATGACCTTTATTTTCATCCCCACAGCAGTCGTTTGTAAATGGGAAGAATGCACGTGACACACAAAGCCATTTTACTTTCAACTGTAATCAGCTGTGGTCATTTAGATTAGCTCATTATGAAAAGAGCTTTCCTGGAGCATTTCAGTCCTTGGTAGTGCAGCTGAAGCAAACAATCAACTATGGGTGGCAAGGCACTGTCAAAAGATCTCCAGGATAAAGTTGTGGATGGGCACAAGTCAGCAGATGGATACAAAAAAAATCTCAAAGGCTTTATCAATGCCTAGAAGCACAGTGAAGTCTATTATTAAGAAGTGGGAGGTATTTGGTACAATTCAGACCCTCCCTGGATCAGGACGTCGCTCTAAACTGGATGAAAGAGCCAGGAGGAAACTGGTCAACACTCTTGTTTTCGGAAGTCAGTCGCTAGTTCCACCTTCTCGATGACATCACGCGCGTCGTTAAAGACGGCACGCGATGAATGGTCGGGAAGC
>NW_015650838.1:914822-915866 GCF_001515625.1 Sinocyclocheilus rhinocerous
CAACAGCAACTCTGAAGCAGTTGCAGGAATTTGTGACAAAGAGTGGTCATTGTGTGACAACAATATCACAAATTCTCCACAAATGTGGCTTGTATGGGAGGGTTGCAAGAAAAAAGCCACTCCTCAAGAAAGGTCACATGCAGTCACGACTGAGCTTTGACAAAACGCATCTTGAAGATTCTGAGACAGATAAGACTAAAAGTGAATTATTTGGCCTCAACACCAAACGATATGTCTGGCAGAAATCCAATACAACTCACCTTTCAAATAACAGCATACCTACAGTAAAGCATGGCAATGGTAATATCCTGTTATGGGGGTGTTTCTCTGCAGCAGCGACTGGGGCACTTGTCAGGATAGAAGGAAAATGGATGGGGCAAAATACAGTCAAATTCTTGAGGAAAATCTGCTGCCCTTTGCCAGAAAGTTGACGATGGTAAGAAGGTTTACCTTCCCAACATGACAATGACCCAAAGCACACAGCAAAACTGAGAACACAGTGGTTGAAGGAGAAAAAGGTGAATGTCCTTGCATGGCCTAATCAGAGCCCAGACTTAAACCCCACTGAAAATCTGTGGAATGACTTGAAGACTGCAGTCCACAAACGATCACCATCAAATTTAACTGATTGAGTTAAAGAGAAATTTAAACAAATTTAACTCTTCTGCAAAGAAGAGTGGGCAAATATTGCAAAGTCTAGGTGTGCAAAGTTAGTAGAGACATGTTGATGTTTTACCTTTCACTTGGATGTTATAAGTTGCACTGAGTAAATACAGTGAAGTGACGTATGACGTGTGGCCAAGTATGGTGTAGCGTCTGGACCACTCAAACACACAATATATATTTTGTTTTTATATTTAACAAATACTCTGTAAAGCCCCACCGACAATTCCTGCCGGACCTGAGACGCGAACCTTTCGGTTACAAGTCTCTCTCTAACCACAACTGCCCCATCTCTAACCACGACTGCCCTGACAGCTGGATAAAATAAAAACTCTTGTCTGTCTTCATTTCAGTCTGCAAAGCAACAAAATGTGATTATTT
>NW_015650838.1:917351-938822 GCF_001515625.1 Sinocyclocheilus rhinocerous
TGGATTTTTTTTTTTTTTTTTGGTTGCACATTTCTGTAATTCAAAAGATGTGGCAGTCTTGGTAAATTTGTCCTTAGTGTGCATCATACAATGCACTAGACTGTTCTCAAGAGGTGAGAAAAATCTGTTTTCCTAATGTCCTCTTATTACCGGCAGTGACAATGTACAGAGCCAGATTGTTTCTGTAGAGGCAATCTGTTATAATTATCAGTAGAGAACACTTTGTTAGTTATGTATAGAGTACCTTGTGCATTAGTAAAGTAATCTGGTTCTGGCATTTAGGTTGCAGAAAACAAGCACATTTCTCTCAGATTGGAAGTGACATGTCACATTTATGGCATTACTTTAAAAGTCCTTATTGAATTTCTTTTTTTCTCAAAGGTTAATGACTTACAGTAAATGCTGAATTTTCCACAGTATAACTTAAAAAGAGATTGTCTCTCATTCATTAATATTCTTGTTTATATTTAATACCTGAAAATGAATGTCAATCTACTAATTTTCACTTATTTTTGACTTTTTTCCCCCCTTATCTTTTCTCTGTCTGTCTCCTTCTTTAAGATCCTTCTGATATTATGCACTATCCACGTGCTAATTTCCTGTCTCGCAACTC
The DNA here is from genome assembly GCF_001515625.1 of Sinocyclocheilus rhinocerous. Taxonomy (NCBI): domain Eukaryota; kingdom Metazoa; phylum Chordata; class Actinopteri; order Cypriniformes; family Cyprinidae; genus Sinocyclocheilus; species Sinocyclocheilus rhinocerous. The sequence continues at coordinate 917,965 of NW_015650838.1, forward strand.
CAAATTGACCGTATCTCTCTTCGAACAAATTATTATTATATAACTAGTGAAAACCTGTGAAAATGTACAAATTATCACTTGTGTGTTACTTCTCTTTCCCCTTGGTGCTATATACTGTAGATTGCTTTTTCTCTCTTTTCTTTCCTCCCTTCTGACTTACCTTATTTAATCTAAACACAATAACTGACAAATACATATCATGTTGGCTTGTGTAACTCCACAGGTTGCATTTCCTGGTCTTCCACACAGAAGAGGTGCATGATGTTTTGCGGATCTGGGATGGGCCTCAGGACGGAGGTGTTCTGCTGAGAGAGCTGAGTGGCTCTACACTTCCTCCAGACCTCCACAGCACCTTCAACTCTGTCAGTCTGCAGTTTACAACCGACTTCTTCACCAGCAAGCAGGGTTTCGCTCTGCAGTTCTCGGGTATGTGTTTTACTCACACTCCATTCACTCTCAATCCACTTCACAGCACCACACTTTCACCAGCGATCAGCGTGGATGGTTCGATTGCAGAATTCGCAATCCTTGTAGATGCTTTAAGGGATGAATAGTTTATTCCCTCACAAAATATAAGTGCATTTTGTTTATTTTGCTCTTTTCCATTGAATCAAAATCCTTCGCTATTTGATTTGGTTCAAGGCTTGAACGTCTTTATTTATTTAATTTTAAATGCCAGTGCAGAATATGAACTGGAAGAACTCTTCCAGAACCAAGGTCTCTGTAAAGCAAGCGGTTGCTCAGAGTTGGTGTAGACACATTTTCATCCAGGTTGTTGATTTTATGCGAAAACTGAAATATTGCTACAAATTGTAGATAAAATGGGGTTTCCATCCCTTGTATTCCAAGCCACTTTGGCTCTTTGGTAACACTTTAGTTTAGGGACCAATTCTCACTGTTAACTACTTACTTATTAGCATGCATATTACTAGCATTTTGGCTTTATTAGTACTTATAATGCACATACAGTATTAATGTCTTATTCTGCATGACCATATTTTAGGTCTCTTATTATTGTATTGGGGCAGCTGTGGCCTAATGGTTAGAGAGTCAGACTTGTAACCCAAAGGTCAAGGGTTTGAGTCTTGTGCAGACCACAAATTCCAAGAATGGGACACCATACTTGGCTACACGTCACTTTCACTTTCATTAGCAGCAAATTAGGAGTTTATTGAGGCAAAAGTCATTGTTAATAGTTAGTTAATAGTGAGAATTGGTCCCCAAACTGAAGTGTGACTGGCTATTTTATTAAATGTAATACATTTCTTGCCGTTTTGAGCATGCAGACAAAACGTTAAGTATGTGAACAATGGGTCGACAGTTCTATGAGTCAGTAGTAGCCAATCATCCGAGCAAATTAATCTGTAACATGAGGCCTTGAGGCAAGTCGCATGATATTTTTGGTTCGTATCTAGAAATGTATTCAGTAAATGTGCTTCCATGTTCCATCCCACTTTCCATCCAGCCCCATCCTGAAACTCATAAAATTTTTGATAAAAACCTTGCTAGTAGGAGATAGTGCTTGAGCTCCAGAATGACAACAGAAAAGCACCATCTTAGAGCTTCTCCTAAAGCCAACGACAGCACCCACCATGCAGCACGACCTTACAGATGCAACCTCTCCACTGACAATAAATGAAACCCGTTAAGCCAAGGTTTATGTGCTTCTGTCTGCTGTCAGCTTGTAACCAGGGTAACCATCCCTGCCCACATCCATCAGCCATCACTCCAACCACAGTGTCCTGATTTCTTGTGTGATATCTTAGAGACTCAAAAAATACATTAAATGTTTTACATAAAAAGTGAAAAGAAATATGCATTACACATCAATGCCATGATATTTCTGTTCCAAAGCCTCACATTTTACTTTTAAAACAACCCATCTGGGTTAAAGCATCTTTGAGAGAGTGCCACAGAGATGCAGGTGTCTAGATAAATAAATGAACGTGTGTAGAAGCATGCGGACTAGAGATGTCATTTGGGTGCTACAGACTCAGTGGCTCTAACTGTGTAGGTAGTACTGTATGCAGGCTTACAGCAGTTATTGTGGATGTGTGTAATGCTTGGTAGGTCAGTACCACAAACCAGCAAATAACTTAGATTGGTTACTCATGAACAACAGACTTTCTATTTCTTAGTCTAAGGACAGTGGTTGTCCTTGACAATGGGAGGCTTTCGAGTTAAAAAGGTTGAGAACCATTGGTCTATATTGAGACAATGGCATCCATTGATTACGTTAAGGTTGCTGACTGGATGTTTTCCTTTCTGCAGTTTCAACTGCCACTTCTTGTAATGATCCTGGCATTCCAACAAATGGCACCCGCATAGGAGACAGCAGAGAGCCAGGAGATCATGTGCTGTTCCAGTGCGATCCCGGATACCTCCTACAGGGGGCGACCAAAATCACCTGTACCGAGATCAACAACCGTTTCTTCTGGCAGCCTGATCCACCCACCTGTTCTGGTAAGAGCATGCCAAATTAAGAAATGTAAATGCTCCCTTCCTCAACCAACACTTCCACAGTGATCCCTCCATCTTTACACTTTATTTTTAATGTAAGAGCAGGCATTTTTATCTTGAATGTGCATGGCTTCTGATGTTATACGCTTCCGGTTTTTTTAGCTGTAGAAAGCATGTAGTTATGGTCTTATGCTGCTTCATGGTGCAAACTGGTATTTGTTATCATATTAATTTAATTTATTATTTTAAATAACTATTGTAATCACAATCAGAGTTTTTTTTTAAATGTTTTTTGCACAAATAGTTTCACCATTTACTGCACTGTTAATCCTCTAGTAATTTACTGATAGCAGCCAAATTAATCACAAGACTCCCACATTCACAGGAAATAGCTTACTTCCTGAAAAAATAAGGTGGATACTCTGTCCCATCAGTTTCACATAAAGAAAGACATCAAATTAATCAGTATCACACAAGCAAAGGTGCAACTAGAATGAATATTGACAGAGTTTTGGTTTTGCTAATGGCTAATAATGCTAATATACTGTTGACATCAAAACTGCAGAAAACCCTGAACATTCTGAAAACTCATGTAAGCACACTTTATATAATGAGCTCAACACTCAATGATGCAATTCAAGTCATATTGAAATTATTTTCAGTTTCCTTTGTTCAAGGCCTAGTTATCTATTCCATATACCATATACCATCTATTCTCTTACAGCAGCTACATTATAAAGATTTCATCACACTACTTCCCAGAAAATGATTTTTGTGGACATTAGGGGCAGCAGTATTTGGTTTTCTTTTGTGAATTAAAGCCACTTTATGTTAATAGCCAGTCTTAACTATAATATAATTAGGTTGCCTTGTTCAATTAAACTCAGTATGAGTTTGTGTTAATGTTAACCCGAACCACAGGCAAAACCCTGGAGATGTTTGTCTGTTCCAGGTTTTCTTTTAAAAACCTGCAACTGCTGAGTTGAGCACATGACTTCATTTACTTAATAATCTTTGGGACTAGATAATTACAGATTTGCTAATAGTTAAAACAGGAAGTGTTTATCTCAATAAAGCAAAATTACAACTATGTTCTAGATCATCTGGGTTTTTTGTTGACTCCAAGTTCCTTATTTGTGAACAATAATATTTGTAGGTCCCATGACTTTTCCCATTTTTACTGGATGAGGATAAATAATTTGTACTCAATTTCTACCTAATTAAATTTATATTTTATGACTTTTTAATACTGTATTGATCTATACGTTTTTCAGGCTTAGTTTGGAAGTTTGCGGAGGCCCCCTAGTGTGCCCCGGCCCCCTGGTTGAGAACCACTGTTCTAGATGAAGTTTTAGCATTAAAGGCCCACATTTTGAAAGTGCAAGTAGTATGTTCAGTATTTCAATTTCCACTGTTTCTTTTTCCTTCCTTTTGTATTGCAGCTCCATGTGGAGGCAATCTGACTGGTCCCAGTGGACTGATCCTGTCCCCTGAATACCCAGAGCCTTATCCTCATGGCAGAGAATGTGACTGGACAGTAACAGTAATGCCAGATCACATCATATCACTCACTTTTAATCAGTAAGATTGTTTTTTAAAACTAAAGTCTCCCATTTTCCCGTAGTTACATTACCATATTATACTATACAGTGTTATTTTTCTAATATTTATCATTTTAGATTTATTTCAATTAACGGAAACTATTTTTAATAGTAGTTTAATAGTTTTAGTTACAATAACAACGCTGGTTGTTTATAGTTATAGCATACATGTTTACTTCTTCCCACTAGCTTTAGTTTAGAGCCAAGCTACGACTTCCTGCATGTCTACGATGGGCCTGATTCTCTCAGCCATCTGCTGGGCAGCTTTTACGGCACGGACGTCCCTGAGCGCATTGAGAGCAGCTCCAACACTCTCTTCCTGGCCTTCCGCAGTGACGCCTCACTCAGCAGCAATGGATTTGTCCTGCAGTACACTGGTATGTTGCCCCCTTGAGGTGGGAGGAATAAGTTGCATGCTTTCCCATTTTGTAGGAACTTTCTGTGCCTGTATTGCAGGAGAATTTGGTTAAAAAGTAGTATCAGAATTACCTTAATTTTCCATTTGTCTTTGTTCTTTGCCTTTTGTTCTTTTGTTTCTGTAGTGTGCCGTACTGCAACAGCACTTTGACTGTTGCCTTGATCACCCCCTCCTGCTCGTACCGCTTTCATGTAGCATATAATTATCGACCCGTGGCACTTCTCGCAGTTGTCTAGAGAAGAATTATGAAAATGAAAAGCCAGAATGCACTCACTAAAGCTGACATTTGATCAATGTTTTGCTGTCACACTAAAGGCTCAGCACAAATGAGAACAAATGCGAGTTTGCTGTCTCCGTATGCGCCCTGCTGACCTCACTTTGTTTGATGACACTTTGGCTTATTAGTTTATTCATGAAAGGACAGACTTGTCCGATCAGACACAACAGGATCCCAAATCAGTACTCGCCAAGAGTCCGAAACAGGGTAAAATTTGCCTTTGGCAAGCAAGTAAAACAGAGATACCGACAAAACTGCCACAATTCTTCTATGATCCTTGCCTCAGTGGACCATCAGAAATCTATATAAAATGCCATTTTTTTTTTCTTTATAGACCTCCTTGTGTTGAAAATTATGTAGAATGTGAAGATATACATGTAAAATTAATATAATAATAACAAAATCACAATGTTTTTGTGATATGTGCAGTTTTACTAAGGCACTGATACTGTTTCCTATAATAATTCATATATGACACTTTTACCTATTTTTGGAAAAAGTAAGGAAAAGTAGCATGCTGTTCAAAAGGTTGCTGTCTTTTTTTATAGTAATTCATACTTTTATTCAGCAAGGATGCGTTAAATTGATTGATAGTGTCATTAAAGACATTTACATTGTAACAAAATATTTCTATTTAAAATAAATGGTGTTTTGAACGTTCTATTCATTGAAGAATCCTGAAAAAAAAAGTTTCCTCAAAAATGTTAAGCACCACATCTGTTTAACATTACATTTACATGTACATTTAGTCATTTAGCAGACACTTTTATCCAAAGCGACTTACAAATGAGGAAAAAAATCATTAATCATTAATAATAATAACATATGTTTCTTGAGCGGCAAATCAAAATATTAGAATAATATTTGAAGGATCATGTGCCACTAAATAGAAGAATAAAGACTAGAGAAATAAATTGCATTTTGAAATATATTAAAAATAAAGAAGTTGAAAAAATGTTTCACAATAGTACTGTTTTTACAGTATGTTTGATCAAATAAATGCAGCCTTAATACGTGTAAGAGACTAAGCAACACCAAACTTTTGAAAGGTAGTGTATAAATTAATTAATTTATTTTGTAAATATGGTGAAATTAACACTGGTCTCATGGCGTCCAGTAAGACAAATGTTTCAGAACAACAACAGCAGCTACCACATTGATGCTTTTACACTCCTTGTTTGTTATACATGCTTTTTACAGTCTCTGTCAATGAACTTAAAGTGAACCACAATAGACCACTACCTACTGATGGCCGTCGCTGGCATGCAGTGGTCAGAGTCAGAGAGAGAGAGAGAGACCGTGCTCTATAGATCACCCTCTGTTGTGCTTGGTGAATGAGGAACAGTATTCTCTCAATCTGGTGCAGCAGATGGACACAGTGTGTGGCACTTCAAAAGCTCCAGTTCCAGACCCCAGTCTCCTCACAATGAATTAGTATAAACTAATAATGTGGAAGCAAATCATAAACACAGCAAAAAGTGTGTTTGTTTCAGCTTAACCCTGACAGAAGTGTTAGTTTAGCCAGTCTGACACTGGATCACGTTGGTTCATCTGCGCGTGCCGCTGCTGTTGGAACGAGCTTCAGGTGCTGTCAACCTCTTTACAGACCAATCAGCTTCTCACAGACTCCCAACTGCGTCTGATTGGCCTCCGAGGTGCAATATGTGGGCCAAGGCTCTGCACGCTTGACCGACAGTTAAATAAACACCACACACACATATGCACTCCATTGCTCGTCCAGAGTGTTCCCTGCCAGCTCAAACATGTGTCATGTCCAAATGCACGAACACACACTCATACGCAACCTCATCAATGGACACCTGAGCTAGACTTTAAGACTGGCTGCGGTCCACTCTTAATTACTGTTCGTCCCGCACTCGTCTTGTTAGAGCGGTGAGGAGCCAGTTGTAGGAAGATGAACTGAGTTATGGACCGTCTGGAACGCCGGCCATAGTGTACAGATTGCGGCCGGTTTCAATATGCTATTGGGCCATGAAGGGCACGGCATCAGAACGAACATTGCAGTGTAACTATGTTTGGAAGTAATATCTCAACAAGAACTGCATGCAACCCATTTTTTGCTGTGCAATGCAGATGTGTAGTAAGAATGATTGATTTCTAATTTTGGCCAAAGTATGCGGTGTGCACCATACACATGTCCTGCTGGGTGATGGACTGTTTTGTGTAGTCAGCAGACCTGATCTAGCCCATTGTCACTTTTAATATGTCCTGGGTCGGCCGTTCATGCTCCACAGGGCATGTAGGTTGCTGTGGCATATTTCTGGATTGTGAATTGGTGAAAGCATCTACGTGCGCTCATTTGAAGCACCTTTGAAGGGCACTTATTCACACAAAGAGCCTCCTCTGTCTTTTTTCTTCTATTTTTAGCTCATGGGAGTCTCAGTTGTGATTCTTTTGAGAAACATTTCAACATAGCCTCTCCAGTACTGACCTTTCATAGGTCAGTTGGTTCATAGCTGTTGGTTCTTCACAACCTGCACAAGCAGGGTTCTTCTTCTTCTTCTTCTTCTTCTTCTTCTTCTTGCTATTATTATTATTATTATTATTATGTGAAAACTTAATTTGATTGATGTTTGCAGAATCATTCAATGGGTATAGAAAAGAATCACCTTCCTTTAAAATAATCACATTTTGCATGTTATAAGTTGCATTGAGTAAATGCAGCTGGATAAAACAAAAACTGTGTCTGTATTCATTTCAGGCTGCAAATCAACAAAATGTGATTATTTTAAAGGGGGTGATTCTTTTCTATTCCCACTGTATATGAGAAGACTAATATATCATTAAAAGTTTTTACAGATTTTTTATTTAGTATATGATTTGCATGTCTTAGATTTGAAACGTGTTACACTGTAGTTCCAAATAAAATCACACACCATTTGGCAAGTGACTACATTATTTACTCGACAAAGCCAGTTTTTTACTTACATTAGCTGTTTGGTGAGTATGTGTATATATAAAGGTCCCTGTGCACACTGGATTATCAGTCTTTCACAAATAGCTATAAATCATATCTTCCTGCCTTTTCTTCTTTATCCCTCTCACCATACTTTCTGTTTCTTTTCCTCAACAGAAAATCCCAGAGAGTCGTGCTTTGAGCCAGGCCTGGTGCGTAATGGTACTCGTGTTGGTACTGAGCTGAAGCTGGGGGCAACTGTCACCTATTACTGTGACAGCGGCTATACGCTGGAGGGAGACGCCACTCTCACTTGCATCATGGGGGGAGACGGCAAGCCCGGCTGGAACAAACCAAAACCTGTTTGCATAGGTAAAAACGCAACACACATTTTTGTTCAAGCTTTTGTTCTGTAACCATATATGTTCTTACGTTGTCAAAAACCTAGTGTTTGTCACATCTGCTGCCGTTCCCTTGGAAATAAGCAAAGGCTCAACTTTGCAATGTAACCTTGAGGAATACTTTGAACACACTGCAATTTCACTTCAGTAAACACTGGGGACATCTAGCAGGGCAGCTCAGGAATCAGACAAGAAAAGTAATTTAATCAGCAGAATGAGGGAACGGCAGAGAGGAGATGGGGAGGACAGAATATTAGTCTCTAATGCCTTCTTTCTGTGGCTGTCCCTCTTGCTCAGCTCTGTGCGGTGGTCAGTATTCAGGGTTGGAGGGGGTGGTGCTCTCCCCTGGTTATCCTGGAAACTACAGCAGTGGCAGGACTTGCCTGTACTCCGTCATTGTGCCGAAAGACTATGGTAAGTAAGCACATGTGTAAACATACTATACATACACAGTAATATTCATGAACTTCTGTGGCATTACAACCAAGGAAGTCTACAGTGTAATGGGAAAGCTTACTGTTAGCATTCCCATTTATCTCAGTAATTTGAATGGCGTCACAGGAAATGCACACAGTCCTAAACCTTTCAATAGCAACTAGTGTTGCACGATATACCGGTACTAAAAAGGTATCGCAATACCCCGCTTTTAAAAACGGTATGATTCCTCATTTTACTACCGGTATTTTAAGAATGACAGTGTTTTAATAAAAGCCGTATTTTCTGAGTTGTGTTGACGTGCAACAGCAGGACAGTGTGTGTTCAGCACTCTGCTTCAGCTCCCTGCATGAACACTGGCTGTGCCAAACTTTATATATCAGCACAGCACTGCTTAAAGTGAATGAGAAACATGCATGAATGAGAAAATAAAGCACGGAACGTGCTTGATGTTAAAAAGAGTTAAGAACAATAAACCTCGAAAAAGAACTCGCGTGCTATCACACACCTGAAGCACGTGCACGGGAGTCCTCTCTCTCGCAGACAGCATGCGATCCCGAGTTCAGATCTTTTTCAGCAGTTACTGTGCTTCAGCAGTCAAATACACACACAATTATGTTAAAATGCCTTTCTTGGTTTATGACTGAAATGAACGAAAACAGCTGAGAAAGAAAACGCGTGTGCGTCAATAAATTGGGTCCGTGCAGCTCTTAAAAGTGACAGTAGACTAATATTCCTGCTGCTGTCTGTCTCTACAATGTTAATCAAGAAAAATATAAAATCACTCTCTAATCTTGACTAACTTTACTAGCTTTAATAAGGATACATGTATGTATGTTTCATTCATATAGTGAAGACTATTCAGTGCTTTACTTCTACATTTTGATTACTTTATTCAGTTTCCGGATCATCTCTTTCTTGAATGCTACTGTTAAATAGACCTACTGTACCTAAAAACACAGTTTATTTAATTTGTGTCTTTGTTTTATTGTATTTGTTCTTTTATCTGTCGCTCGCATCTATGTTATCTTATTATTAATAACAAAAATGACTATATCATGATGTAAATTGTTATTGTGAAATAAAATTACTCCTAGCGTTGAATAATATTTTGGTCATACAGTATTTCCCACCCCCACCTCATGCCCTAAGCTAACTTACCAATGTTGCAAAGATCTATACATACTTGTAGGCTCGGCTGTATCATAGTCATTGACTGGTTGTTGCTCACCATAGGCCTGTGTGGTCAAGTGAGAGATTTCTCTCTTTTCTTTTTTTTCTTAATTTTTTTCATGGTATCGGTTCAGTAGTAGCATTCAAGATATTTTAGTCAGGTATCATATCAAAGTCAAAATGTTGGTATCTAGAACACTACTAGCAATTATCCTGAGAAGAGACGTCAAAGACAGGGAGAAATTGAAATCCTTTCATGTGTTTACCAGCCTTGCAAACACATCAGGCATTGTAAAATCATCTAATATATATATATTTTTTTAAATGCAATATTTATGTTGTTTACAAAATAATCTGAATGCACAGCTATGTTTGAATGGTTGTCAATGCTTTTTGGAACTAAATTTTGCAGTTTCAGCATCTACAGGGGCTAATGAGATTATCCAATCCAGTACACCATGTCTGAATCAGGCATGCAAGGGCATAAAGGGTTAAATCACAGCCACCAACAGCAAATTTTGGGCTGTATTATTTGGGCTGTTTCTTGGTATCTATTTTCATTGCATCATTCTGGATAGCACCAACAGTAACTCATTGGTCAAAAATACAAAAAGAATGTGTTCTGGTTGCCTTGATTTATCACTCAGAATTTATGTCACAATTAGTTAGGACGAGGAGATACAGTGAATGTATATTCATCTTAAAACCCAATAGAATGCATATGTGAAGTGAAAGTGACATGTGGCCAAGTATGGTGACCCATACTCGGAATTAGTGCTCTGCATTTATCCCATCCAAAGTGCACACACACACAGCAGGGAACACACACCGTGAACACACACCCGGAGCAGTGGGCAGCCATTTTTGCTGCGGCGCCCGGGGAGCAGTTGGGGGTTCGGTGCCTTGCTCAAGGGCACCTCAGTCGTGATATTGAAGGTGGAAGAGAGCGCTGTACATTCACTCCCCCCACCTACAATCCCTGCCTGTACGAGACTCGAACCCACAACATTTGGGTTACGAGGCTGACTCTCTAACCATAAGGCCACGACTCCCCCTAATATATACTAGATGGGTTATATACCAAGATGGTTCACTCATATTCTGTACAATATAGTGGAAGTCCTGCCTTCTAAATAAAAGATGCAATCGTCAATTGGTCATCACATCACTCCAGATGTCATTAGATACTCCAGTTCCCATAAAAAAACAGTATGCATAGAAGACTGCACATGCATGCATGTTGGCTGGACCAACCTGAAATATGCCCTGTTTTAATGATATTTGAGCATAATAAACAACATTTATGGGACAGTTCATGTCTTATTTTATTGCTGCTTTAAATGTTATGGTTTTGTGATTTCAGTATCCCCACATTTAAGTAGTTGGAGTTGCATGCCCAAAATAGCTGCCCGGAGGCATTGCAAATTGGCCGCCGAGTAAACTGAAAGGGACTTTGACTTGTATTGCCCTTCTTTCAGGGCTATAGAGCCTCTAGCTACGGACAACTTCTGGATATCCCCTCATATAACCCCAGCAGCTTCTGCTTGACCACAGGACCCTTTTATTTGATCCATAAAACACGGAGGTCGTTTGGCCAGTTTGGGGTTCCTACAGAGTGTGAATTAGCAGAGGCGAGCCTGTCTGTATTTTGTCTGGGTCTAGCCAAATGTTGTGGAAGCAGAGCTAATTAAGGCACACATTTCCGTAGGCATGTCATAATGGTTTCAAACAGCTGTGGGATAGGGAGCATCGCAACACAGGGTTTCTTTTTTATGGCTCTCATTTGGAAATTTAATCTACTAAGCACCAGGTGTCTATAGAGAGGACAACAGGTGGTTCACAGGTGTGATTAGGTTCTGTCTTTTACTATTGAATTAACATTTGCAGAGTCATGGTTTTAGCTGCATAGTTCGTAGTTTTGATGTAATTATGTCTCTTTACTTTTTCTCTTTATCTCTCTGCAGTGGTGTTCAGCCAATTTGCATTCTTCCAGACTGCACTAAATGATGTTGTGGAGGTGTATGATGGGCCTACCCAGCATGCCCGTGTCCTGAGTTCTCTCTCTGGGGCCCACACAGGTCAGTAAACCTTTCTCGAGCGGTATTAACTTGACTCTGTTGGTCTATACTGGCATTAGGAGATGAATGCTAAAGAGGCTGCATTCAGACCCAAAGGTAAATAGAAGAAGTCAATTAAGCAACTCAATTACCAAGATGAGTTGCATCTAAAAGTAAAAGAGACACAAGCCTGTGCGATTCTCAAATACAAAAATTTAAAGCTGAAGTCGGAATTGTAAGAATAATGACTTCTACTGTATGGTATATGTGGAAAGTGGTACATAAAAGTGGTACATTTGCGAACATATGGCTTAACCTTAACTAAATTTATGTATTTATTTATTTAATGTAGTTTTGCACACACCTATTCTCTGAATGTCAAGTTCTGTACGTATTTTTTTTTTTTAAGTAAAACAAAAAAGTGACACATTTCAGCTTTAAATCGTTAAAGTTGCCTCAGTACTTGTGTATAATCTCCTGAGTTCTTAATTATCAGAACATATAATGACGTACATGAGAGATAATGATGTACTCAAGAGAATAAAATGCATAACAAGCTTGATGACTCATACAGTCTTAACAAACAGCTTTCACTGGATCCAGTAAATAGGGCTCTCTTCCTTAAAACAGATAAGAAAACAGAATCAAATAAGCATAAACAGACTAGCTAAATAGATCCCCAGTGAGACAGCGAGGCTGAAAGCTTTTATTCAGCCATAATGGAGTTCCGTTTAATGTGGTCAGTTGAGGAGATTTCGGCTCGAAGATTAACAGGGTTTTCTCGCTCGATCTCTCTGCTTCTGACATTCCCATGACAACGCAGATGAGCTGTGTACATTTCTATTTTTTCTTCACCCTTCACACCAGTCAAACACCCATGATTAGCATACGGCGTGAAACCCTGCGCTCAAGGAAGGTGAACCGCTCAGAGCGTATATACTATCTGAGATGCGCTTTTTAACTTCAGATGCTGGTGTGAAATCAGTGAAGTGTGCTGGGGGCTGCTGGAAATAATGCACACTTTGGAGCGTGAATAGAGAGCAGGGAATAGTCAAGATTGATACTGGGCCGCATAAAACAGCAGATTTTCTATTAACTTTTTGTGCTGCACAGAGAAGGGAAACAAGAGTTGCTGTATGTCACAACTGTTATACGCACAGTTGTCAGTTTTGATGGATGTTGCTCAACTTTTTCAGAAAATCATGTAGGGAATGAATAATCTGCACAAGCGAACAGCAAGTTTCAATTGAAGTCGTCCTCTGTGAATTAACTGTTGGAAACTTATTTTAAAGAATAGACAAGTATGCTGTTCCCTTATAGACAGAAAAAGGCCTTTTGCTGCCCATATTAACAAGCTACCATGGAAGTCTATTTTATCGCACAGTTACCTTTATACTATTACTGAGACAGAAACATGTGATTTAAGTAGGTCTTAGCAACACTTTGGATTTGGGTTTCATTCTGTGGAGATTAAATACCATTTGAATGTAAATGTGTTCCTCATGTAAATCAAGTTTGTAGTCATTTTTAATATTCTTATTCTTATTCTTATATAAACTCCCAATAAGCATTTTATAATTTATGGCTATAATTAAAAGAAGTCCTAAATGTCTCACTTGGTCAAAATAGAATTGTATATACTACCATTTAACAGCTTGTGGCCGGTAAGGTTAATGCTTATGCTCCGATATCATTTGATAGTAACAGTAATATAACAGTAATACTATGAAATATTATTACAATTTAAAATAACTGTTTTCAGTTTAATTTATTTTAAAATGTAATGCATTCCTGTGATGGCAAAGTTTTACTAAGTTTAAATTTTACTCCAGTCTTCAGTGTCACACAATCCTTTAGAAATCATTCTAATATGCAGATTTGGTGCTCAAGAAAATGGAAATATTTTGTAACATTATAAATTTATTTACTATTACCTATTATTTTCGTTAAAAATAAATAAATAAATAAATCTTACTTGCCCCAAACTTTCAAACAAAACAGAGCATTATATACACTATTAACATTTGCAAACTGAGGGCTTAAGCTTAACTTATTTTGTGAATGCATTTTTGGTTCCCATCACTCCACATCTGATCCTTCAGTTTCAGTAGGGACTCAGAACTAAACGAGAAAAATGGTAGGCCTAAGTCAAAAATAAAACACATAAATTAGGCTAATGGTATTAATTATAAGCACTATAAGCATTTGGGGCCTAACTGCATTTGTGAGCGATTTTTCATTCCTCAGCAAATCCCTCGAAGTCTTCCTCCTCCATATCACTGTTAAAGAGCTCTGCCAACTCCGGAGGTAGACAAACTGGCATGCCCACCTCTGTCGAGTCATCAGATTCGACATTGTGATCCTCAATGACATCAGTCTGCTGGAATCCTGCCAGGATGGTGTCGAGGCCATGTCAATCCGCTCCACAGCATCCTTGAATGTTGCATGATGCATCCTCCCGGAGGTGAAGCTGTGGTCACCATACTGGTTTCCCACAACTGACATTGTGGTGCAGTGTGACACGGGCCTAACAGTTTACGAGCAGCACTGCAGAATAATGTTGCCATCGGAAGAAACAGCAGGTGTGAATAAATCAACGGTCAGGGTTTCCCCACACCTCTACATCGACTGGATTATTACTGTAGCTGTCACTCTGTCGGCCACCCACGGAGATTTGTTCTAATAACATCCCAGCATGCCAGAGGCATGAGCAGGAGCGTTGGTCGATCCCAACATGACCGAAAGTGTTGTGCGGTTTCATCTTCTCTGGCCACTGCATGAATTTGTCAACACCGAACCTGCTCTCTGCAAACCCCTGTGAAGCTCGACTGTGGGTAGATTCAAAGCCTCAGCCCACACACCACATCACAGAAATCACATACGCTAATGATGAGCGATGCATTTTGATAAAGTGATTATTAATAGACCTGGACTTGGGAACATTCAAAATGTAAAAGTAAAATAATTTCAAACTGATGTTAATATAAACAGACGAGGACTGTTTCTTTTTTAATACAATGTTGAATGTGAGCGATACGGCAATTGCATTTCCAATGGGATAGTTTACCACAAATGAAAACTAGGTTGCTGCTGGAAGAGGTGTTAGTGAGGCCAGCAGGGGGTGCTCACCCTGTGGTCTGTATGGGTCCTAATGCCCCAGTATAGTGACGGGGACCTGTAGCTGGTGTGTGGTGAGCGCACTGGCGCTTTTGTACTGTGGCTGCCGTCGCATCATCCAGGTGGATGCTGCATACTGGTGCATACTGGTGGTGGTTGAGAAGAGACCCCCTCATATGATTGTAAAGCGCTTTGGGTGTACAGCAATACACAATAAAAGCGCTATATAAATGCCTCATTCATTCATATTATCTATACAGCAACAGTTTAGAGTGGCCACAACACTCTATCACATCTACTCATGCAGTGTATTCCAGGGCATATGAAGTCATTGTTCATTAATAATCTTCACCTCCACTGCTGCTCTCAAACAAATTTGGCATCTGTGGCAGGTCAATAACATCAAATGTCATTGGTTTTAGAATGTCGCCAAATGTCATGACATCTTGTTTGTACTTTCAGGTGAATCTTTGCCACTAGCCACCTCCAACCAGATCCTTATCCGCTTCTTTTCCAAGGGCCAGTCGAGCTCAAGAGGGTTCCACCTGGTCTACCAAGGTAAGTTGAGAGTTTCGAGTTCTCTTCCTGTATTGCAAAAGTGATTTTCATTTTTTTTTTTTGTTAAAGGGGGCATAACACACACAGTTTCACCCAATCTCATGTTAATCTCACATTCTTCCTGACTGAGTCCCGTGCAGCGTTGCCGCCGGATGAATCGCGTTGATGGGCTCGATCTCGCTCTCGCTCTGGTCGATGTGTGCACAGACACGCTATTCTGGGAGAAATGCCCATATAAGGAGTTCCACCCTTGTCTACGTCATGAAGAGCCACGATCGAAAAAAACTCTCCGAAACTTGTACGACCCCGGAAGTAAGATTATTAGCACAGAAATACTCCGTCATACGTCCAAATTGTTTTTTGAAAACAAATATGATGATGATCGGGTCAGTCGCACTGGTGCTTTTAAATATTTTTTCAATGCGACTGAAATGGTCGCACTGTAGAGCCCTGAGATAGTGTGGTTTTTAGGAGCTAAAGCAGCGTTATTGTATTATCTGGCCTCCCCTGTGGCCTACAGTCATATGCTTGTTAATTTCCTGCCGTGTCCTTAATGGAAAAGTACAGCATCTTATAAAAGTGTTAAAAGTAGTGGTGTTCTGGGACATCCCAACCAGCTGTGTGCACTGTTCCTACTGTGTGGTTCACACTTAAAGTGCCAGTTTCACTAACAATCTGGTACATGACTGCATATATAATGTATTGCAAAGAATTTCTCACTTGGCAGGTGCCGTAAGGTCCTGAAGGTCTTTTGTTTGTACAAGTTCATCTAACAGTGGTGCATTTATTTGCTTTAGCTGTCCCGAGAACCAGTGCAACACAGTGTAGCTCAGTCCCAGAGCCCAGACACGGCAGGCGCACGGGGAACAACTTTGCAGTGGGAGCCGTGGTGAGTTTTGAATGCAATGCAGGATACGTCCTGGAGGGGCCCAGTGCCATCGAGTGCCTGACTGTACCCAACGCTCTGGCCCAGTGGAACGGCAGCATGCCCAGCTGCATTGGTAAGAGCACTATCATCCCACACTTCTCTCACCTTCCACGATCATCATTCCAACAAGAGCCAGATGTTGAGTGAGCTCACCCATCTAGTATGTTGATGAGCAGGGGTCTCGAATTCAAATTACCTGGGACCACTAGCCGGGTGGTGTGCTCTATTGGGTGCAAACACAAATACAAGTGTTTTTACAAACATGAATTTGAACTATATTCAGTTATTGGCACAGCTGAACAGTTATCGATGCATGTACAGACCATTTTGGAGGTTTACTTACTCCATTTAGTGGGGTAAGGTTGCTTAGATTGAAATCCTTAGAGGTTTCCGTCTCATTAGGACACCAGAAACATCTCAGTTTGGCTTTAATATAATGTCAGTTATATCAAATATCATTATTTATTTCTTAAATACAGGCATTTATTCATATATACATTTGTATTTTATTTAAGAAATAAATGTTTTTATTATAATTTGTTAATAAATGAATACATTAAAAATATTAGCACAAAAAGTTTACGGCAACAAGTTCACACATAATGTTTATAAAAATGATGGGCAAAATATAAATAACAAAAACAACCAGGACACATACATGTAGGTATTTAATTTATTTAATTTAGTGTTAATTAATACATTAAATGTAAAATTGTTTAAATGGTTATAAAAATATATAGAAATATATCTATGCAATTATTCATTTGTGTATTTATTATTACTTATTCATTATGTATGTATGTATGTATATATTGTATTA
Organism: Sinocyclocheilus rhinocerous; assembly: GCF_001515625.1. Classification (NCBI taxonomy): domain Eukaryota; kingdom Metazoa; phylum Chordata; class Actinopteri; order Cypriniformes; family Cyprinidae; genus Sinocyclocheilus; species Sinocyclocheilus rhinocerous. The sequence goes on from NW_015650838.1 coordinate 935,127, forward strand.
ATAATATTTTTGTTATATTTAGCATATTTATAGCTGAAATATAGTGCAAAAATAAATAAATAAATAAAGAGTATTTAGTTATTTAAATGATTGTTTATTAATACATTAAATTTAAAATATAAAGACAAAAAATGTAACACAACTAATGGGGTCTGTGCACAGAGTATTTAGTTATTTAAATGATTGTTTATTAATACATTAAATTTTAAATATAAAGACAAAAAATGTAACACAACTAATGGGGTCTGTGCACAAGCGTAGTTTGAGTGAAGCTAGGATTGATAAGCCAACAGTTATAAGCTTGTTACTTTAATAACCCTGCGTTTCTAATGTTCCTGGGGATTTAGCTAAGGTAATTCATGTGTAATATAGCTTAATATAATCATATATAATATAAAACAACCACAATTATCATACCAGTAATTTCCCCTGTACTTTCTATCCACAATATGTTGCAAATTATGCATAGCATTTAAGTTCATAATGGAGGACCCTTGTGTGAACATTCTCCTATTGATTTCAACTCAGTCGTTTTTTGTTTTTTTTCTTCAAAGCAGAACACTTGTTTGTATAATCGGGCCATAGTACATTTTATCAAAAGGGGAGAAAAAAGAAAAGCATGAAATATGAATATAAATATATATTAATATTAAATCGTGAAATATTAAAATATTAGTATACAGATTTTACGTTACACTGAAAATGGACACGTTGCTAACTACTGTAGCTTAGCAGCAATAGATTAAACCGGTAGTTGTGTATAACTTGATATAAAGAGTTTGAATCCCTTGTCCCGCTTGCTTGCTGGAGCAGGGGACCAGGCATCAATGATACGATGGCATCACTGATGCTTATTTTAGGCAGATCTTGGAGGCATCTAGTAAATACTGCCAATTTGGGAGATGTGAAAGTAAACCGGAAACTGATATCGCGACTTCTGGCGACCGCAGAAGTTTGTCACTATGCTTGTGCACAGAGCCCATTCACAATGTTTCTAAAAAATATTCAAATGTAATTATTCATAAGTATTATATATAAACATATGTAAATATTCATAATTATATATAAAATAAATAGAAACAAGACATCCATCTACTGGAGGCACAGCTCCTCAATGGGTACTTCTAGAGTAAATAATGACATTGAAGATAATGGGAGCAATGTAGTTTTGTCAATTTTCCTTGGAAATTTGATGAAATAGTAAAACTTTTTTTTTTTTTTCAGTTAGTAGATCTTACACTTGCTTAAGTGATGCATGTTTACTTGCGTCCCCATCCTCAAAGCATTTGCTTGGATGAGCACTGTGTTAGATTCACATCACAGCTCTGGTGGTTTTCCTTTGGGGCCACAGAGCAAACAGACTCCTACTCCTGCTCCTCTTGAGACAGAACCGTCACCAGCAAACTCTCCCTGTGCCTAACGAGCAACGGCACACAGCTGTGGGCCAGCAGTCATGGCCTCCAGCGTGTCACACATCCACAAATGCGCACATGTGGCAGATGTTGCCGCAGGTATCTGTGTGTACACACTCAGATATCCACACTCATGTGCAGCTGTTTACATGTGCGCTTCACTGCAGCTACCAGATGCTTGACCACAGGAGCTGCATGAGGAAGAAGGTGGTGTCCTGGAAGATTACAAATGCCCTTCCATACTGTAGGCGGTTTGTGTGCTTTTCCTTCTTTACCTGTCTTGCATCATTTTGTGTTTTTGTCTGTGCTACAGTGCCATGTGGAGGGAATCTAACCCAGCGGATAGGCACTATTCTGTCCCCTGGCTATCCTGAGCCCTACCTGAACAGCCTGAGCTGCGTATGGAAGATCAGCGTGCCAGAGGGAATGGGAATCCAGGTACGGTCCTTCTAGCAACAATAAAACACAATTTCCCCCCCTTTTCTAAGGCCATTATGAATACAAAGCATTTTAAGTATCTTTTGCTCTCCAAGGCAGCATTTACAGTATTTGATACAGTATACAAAAATACAGTAAAAATAGAAGTATTGTGAAATATTATTGCAATTTAAAGTACTGTGACTATTTTGCTATATTTTAAAATGTAAATTATTCTTGTAAAGGTAAAGCTGAATTTTCAGGAGCCATTACATATGCTGTGCATAAGAAGCATTTCTTATTATTGTGCTTCTGTGGAAACAGTGATACTTTTTGGATGAATAGAAAGTAAAAAAAAAAGCATTTTTGATCAACTTATTGCGTCTTTGCTGAATAAAAGTATTAATTTCTTTCTAAAAAAATCATACTGACCCCAAACGCAGCAGCCGAACTTCCCATCAAAACAACATAGCATTCAGACACGATAAAGCACAATGTGCTTTTTTCTTGTTCTTGTTTGGAAAAATGAATATGAATGCTTTTTGTTTGCTGATTGTCTGCGGTTGGTTTAAATGCCAAATTTCTAAAGAGTTTATTCAACACTTTATATAGACTAATTTATATTCAAGTGGATTTTATTCTCCTTGGGAAACTTATGATAATTTCAACTCCAGTCATATCAAATATGTCATGAATGTCATGTGGCATTTAATGGCATATTTTTAAAAATTATATATGAACTAATGTGGGCTGTTATAGCCTATATGGGCCAAATACATGCTTTTAAAATATATATTATAAATAAAATATATAATATACACCACCATTCAAAAGAGGGTCGGTAAGATTTTTTAATGGTTTTGAAACAAATCTCTTCTGCTCAGTAAGGTTGCATTTATTTGATCAAGCATTTACAGTGAAAACAATAAATCTACAATTTAAAAGAACTGCATTCTATATTTTAAAATGTGTTTTTCCTCTCATGCTTAAAGCTCCATTAATCCAGCTTTCAGTGTCACATGATCCTTCAGAAATCATGCTGATTGCTGCTCAAGAAACATTTCTTCTTATTATAGCTGTTATATATGGCTGAAATGGTTATGAAGCTTAATAAAATGTGTGGAGGTGTTTTCATTTTTTTTATATATAAATTTGAAATGAAAAATAGAAATGTGAATTCAAATAACTTAAAATAGAAATCTTTTTTAACATTATTAATGTCTTTACTGTCATTTTTTTTATTATTATTTAATAAAAAATTTTATTGCACACATTGCATTTTTTATTGCACATGTACAATGCAAGACATGGAACATATCAGCTGTAATGCTGCATTCAAGTCCTCCTGGGACGTTCGTACTTACGAGTTGACAAGTCGTAATTACGACGTCAGGTGCGTTCAAGTCAGTTTAGTCGGCACAAGATGGCGGTGTACCTTCTTTTAATAAATTACAAGAAAATACAACAGGGTCTGCATTTTTTTACTTGGATTTCAGCTGCGTAACAAGAACATGACCAATTTAAGTTTATAGGACAACTAAACTATCAATTTAAACAAAAAATTTTCCGTCAACTACAGACGTTGCCGCCATCGATTCCGCCATGTTTCTCATTGACACGCCCCCAACTCGGAAACTACGACTGCCAAGGCAGAACACCGTATAACATCAGTTACGGCTCTTTCACTTTGTTTGGAACGCTCAAATTGAGTTACGGCATTCTGCCTTTGTTTCATTTCTATACGTAATAGCCTATATGAGACAGCCCATGATCACTAGATTTTATTTAGGTGTTACTATAACGATTTTGTAAATGGTGATCAGCAACCAAATATTGATAATGTGGAAGTTACTGCCTTTTGCCTTGG
>NW_015650838.1:940503-941038 GCF_001515625.1 Sinocyclocheilus rhinocerous
AGCATTCTTTTACGTTAATGAGCATAGCAAATAAATTGGTATCCACGGTATCCACTCACATGTTTAACTTTTAGTCTGCTTGTTACGGTAAAAAAAAAAAAAAACATTAATACAGTAACATTTCTATACGTAATAGCCTATATGAGACAGCCCATGATCACTAGATTTTATTTAGGTGTTACTATAACGATTTTGTAAATGGTGATCAGCAACCAAATATTGATAATGTGGACATTACTGCCTTTTGCCTTGGTGTGACTTCTCACGTTTTGCAGACAGAGCAAAGGCAGAGTACATTAACTTCAAAATCGAGGTAAAAATCAAGTTTGAGCTCACAATTTTTTAATGTAGATAATTTTCATTACTAAAACATCTAATTGTTAAATTTTACAAGTCATTATTTTAGTTTAGGCTATTTCATACAAGTCAATATAAAAGCAACTATGCTATGTCTAGCATTATTTTACGTTACTGAGCATAGCAAATAAAATGGTATCCACTCACATGTTTAACTTTTAGTCTGCTTGTTACGGTA
>NW_015650838.1:941132-974910 GCF_001515625.1 Sinocyclocheilus rhinocerous
TCAGTGCTTCAACTCGGTTACTTTTTTAACCGTATCAATTTTTCATTTCAGTGCAGACCATAAAAGTTTAGATTCTCGGGGAGAAGGCAGTTATAATCTTCAGATTTTGAACAGTATCGCTACAGCCATAATTTCCTCCAGTCATACTTCATAAATGTATTTAGGCGTTACCTTTCTGGCACCTCCACAAGCTGGTTGTAAAGAGCTTTTTGAGATTATTTGCCACCTACTGTGGGTGGCCGTCTCTCTAAGGGATGGATTTCAATCAATAATGCAATAATGGGTAACACTTTATTTTGATGGTCCCTTTTGAACATTCTGTTTTATTGCATCTTTCATTATGTCTATTCTAAAATTAATTCCTGTAGCCTTTGCCTGTGGTTAATACAGCTAAAGCTGTAATACAGACTCTGTTGCAGGAGAAGACCTGATGAGACCTGACTATTGAAGTCAATATGCAATGGGCCCATGACTGGTCCCTGAGGAACTCCTGAGCAGAGTCACATGTATTTACTGCTCTCATTAAATGCATACAGACATATTCATTCCTTTCATTAGATTTAATTCCTTAGGGGTTTTAGTCCCATTAGGACACCAGAAACTTCACAATTTGGCTTTAATACAATGTCAGTTATATTAAAAATCATCATGTTTTTAAATACTAACATTTATTTATAATCATATACGTCTTCTTCACGTCTTATTAATATCAACATTTTAAATGCAGCTATAAAAGGGTGAAAGTAGGCAAGATGTGCAGTGGTGGTTGAATACGAGTGATTTTTTTATTTATTTTTTTTCTCCAAGTAGCATCTGCATCCATCTCTCCAGACTTGTCTCACACTGTTGGATACAAATGTAATCAAATATAGCTCTGAATCATGGGAGGAGTTCAGGACCGCTTACTTAATTGCCTTTAACCCAATTCATATACTTCTCGCTGTAGGAGAATTGGAACCATGCAGGAGTGATTACAGCATCACCAAAAGTAAGAGAGACTGATATGAAGAGCCAGCGGTTTGAAAGGAAAGAGGTGCAGATTGGGAGACTTAAGAGAGATTCCTCTACAGCTTATTGTGCATATTTTTCTTCTGCTCTGTTGTCTGCTGGGCTTGGCAATATTTTTGATTAGCATTTTTCGTGCATTCAAATTTTATGTAAAAATATTTATAGTTAAATATTGCTGTTTAGTGCTATGCATTGCTAAATTGGTGCACATAAATTAAATGGTTTAAAAATTGTTCAAGTTTATTTAGTGAACAGTGTGGGAAATATGCCTTATGTCTTAACTAGTAACCCTACCTACTAATACTCTACTAATACTCTAATGAGAGTTAGTAGACATGTAGGTGCAACGTTACTTATAGTCAACTGAATGTGTTAAAGGGACCATCAAAATAAAGTGAAACCCAATAAGGTAATATATATATATATATATATATATATACAGTGGGTACGGAAAGTATTCAGACCCCCTTAAAATTGCCTTTAACCCAATTCATATACTTCTCGCTGTAGGAGAATTGGAACCATGCAGGAGTGATTACAGCATCACCAAAAGTAAGAGAGACTGATATGAAGAGCCAGCGGTTTGAAAGGAAAGAGGTGCAGATTGGGAGACTTAAGAGAGATTCCTCTACAGCTTATTGTGCATATTTTTCTTCTGCTCTGTTGTCTGCGGGCTTGGCAATATTTTTGATTAGCATTTTTCGCGCATTCAAATTTTATGTAAAAATATTTATAGTTAAATATTGCTGTTTAGTGCTATGCATTGCTAAATTGGTGCACATAAATTAAATGGTTTAAAAATTGTTCAAGTTTATTTAGTGAACAGTGTGGGAAATATGCCTTGATTATGTCTTAACTAGATTTTTTGCTGTAATTTACTTTTTCACCTTTTCATGCCAATTTGTATAAAATGCTTGTGCAGTAATTATTGCCAAAAGACTAAAAATACCAACAAAATTATACGCATGCACTTATGGGTCTGTGAGCTGGATCATACTCATAATTTCTGCCAAGCCAAAAAGGAACAAATATCATTGAACAATTTAGTTTCAGGTCCATGTACACTTGTTTCATCTTTAAGTTTAGGAAAGAAGTAAAGAAGAGCTCTCAACTGATGCTATAGGGTGGATTGATGGTGTGTTTTCGTTTTGTGTCAGACAGACTGCTCATGATGGTCTGGATATAGAACCAACCCCCTCCCTCTCATGAAATTTCCAATTCACAGTGTGAAGCAAGCACAAATAAATGTGACATTTGACAACAAGGCTATCAGATGTGAAAATCTTCCAGCGATAGCCACAGTCATGCCACTGTGACCAGCCAATTTCTAGGCTTGTTTGAGGCTGGGGCGGAAAAATAAATGTCTACCAAAATATTTACAGGACTGAACATTGGAAAAACTGTGTGAACAGCATATACAACAAATGCAGAAAAATGCATCTCAGATTTGAAGATGACATTTGAAGGGTTATATAACACATCAAATAGGCATTTTAAAATATCTTTATTTGGCACATTCTTGTAACTTTTCAAGACTCAAGCTTTAAAGCATATCATGCCTGATAGCCAAGTGCCTATAATATTTTTTCAGTGCAATCCACTGATACTCACAAAGAAGGAAGTTGCTGTATTATTTCCTTTGTTCTGTTCCTTTCTCTCAGATCCAGGTGATTAGCTTTGTGACTGAGCAGAACTGGGACTCTCTCGAGGTGTTTGATGGGGGTGACAGCACTGACACCATGCTGGGGAGCTTCTCAGGTGGGTTGTCTAATACTTCTATAACTCAGTTCATTACATAAACACATTGTCACAATCTTGCTTTTTTTTAATTTATTTTTTTTGCTTTGAATGCTTGGAATATTCCTATGTGGATGTCTGAGAGAAATGCACAGTTTGTCTTGCGCAGAAATGTAGTTTTGCATCAATATTTAGACCACTGTATGATGTATGAACAGTTTATACATCATAAGAACGATTCTCTATTGTCGCCAATGTGCATTTGTGTTGCATTATGGGAATCGGAAGCTACTTACACAGTAGAGAAGGCTGAATTTTCCCTTTTATTGGCACAAAGAGCAGGCACAAATTTTACAAGTGCCCTAGAGAGAGATGAATGAATGATACATCCTAAAATGAATAACAGAGTACAGAGTGAAGACAAATGAGCCAATCATATCCACACACACTGAGCCATATGACTAAAAGAGCTGTATAAACTTCAGACGAATGCATGCTTAACGATTCTCATCTGCATTGGACTTTTAGAAATGAATGCTTAAGGAAAAACAGTGTGTAGTTTTATTGTATTTTACTTGACTTTTAAACAATAGTGCAGAGCACAATGTAAATTCAAAGACATCATAAAACTTGATATTCAGACAGTTGTTTTGTATTTCAGAAATGTCTGTGTACTTGCCAAGTGAAAATAAATGCATGATGTTTGGTTTGCAACTTTGCTTTAATGTCATCTCATGTAAGATATGCATGATTTAAAATACTGTATGCAGAATAAGATAAAAACCTCCACATTATTCCATAAATATCTTAAATTGCTTGCTACAGTTCCATGCCTTTTTTTTTCACTTTTATCTTTAGTAGTTAGCCAAGGTTTTCATCTTATATTTTATTTCAGCTTTATTTTTAGCTTTGTTTAACAGAACCGATTTTAATTATTTTAGTTTTAGTTAACAATAACAATGTGAAGTGTACAAAGTTGAATTTGCCACTATCAAAAAAGATGTTTTGTACAAAAGTCAAGGACACATTGATTCAACTACATAACCACAATATGCTAACGGATTCGTTATTCTACAGGTACAACAGTTCCAGCCCTCTTAAACAGCACCTCCAACCAGCTCTACCTGCACTTCTTCTCAGACATCAGCGTCTCTGCAGCTGGTTTCCGTCTAGAGTACAAGAGTAGGACATTTGTTGCGAGTCCTGTGCATCTGGACTACACACACATCTCTAAAAACTCAACTAGCTTTTGCATTCAACTTAATTACTCTCTTTATTTGTCATGTTTTCTTGTTTTCTCTCACAGCTGTGTCCCTCACTAGCTGTCCTGAACCAGTAGTACCCATGAATGGCTTCAAAGTGGGCGAGAGACTCCAGATGAACAGTGTGGTGTCTTTCCAGTGTGACCCTGGATATACTCTGCAGGTGAGACTGAACTTGCCAAAAGTTGGACAAAACCGTGGACACAATGCAGCAGTCGTTGTTTCAGGACGCAGAAGTTACATCAAGTGGCATCCCAACACAATTCCAAAATAGTTAATTGTACAGAATACCAAAAAATCTATAAAACGCTCTTGGCAGCAAATAATTTACTGCTCAAAACAATGTGGTCAGAGGAAACCATGATTAGTCTTGATTTGAGAGCATGTTGTGCAACCTGGCCATGTTGGCACCTACCTAATTTGTCACGCTTTTATGGAAAATAAATGATTTTTCACAAAACTAGTGTAGAGTTTAACATTTCACATCAACGACAAAAGATTTTCCCCTGGGAAACTTATTTATTTTTCTCTGTGGACTGCTTACATTTATGTACTAGTAGTAATGCCAAGGTCATGTGTTCAAAAGACCTTGCAGTCAGTTTTTTGGATAAAATGTTGGTTGGAGAGATGGGGGCAGTGACAGTTAATGATTTTTCTGATGCCTGGCTCCATGTTGCTCATCTGCTCTTTTATATTTTCATTACCTGTTTGTGGTGCTGGGTAGATTACTTACTAATAGTAGTCCATTACTGAATGCAAATCACATGATGAAATTTGTAGTTAGTTACGTAATCTGTTACATTACATATTTTAGGTAATATAATCTGACTACTTTTTGATGACCTGAAAAAGCTGAAATATTATGCAATACAATAACTTATGAAAAATACAATACAATAACTTATGAAAAATGTATGTATTTTATGCATATTAAGTAATCATGTAATGAATAAAAAAGTAACTGTAGTTTGATTATGAGTATTTGAAATGTATTTGAAAAGTATTTTACATATAATCAGTTACTACCTCGCACTACCTGTTGGTCACTGCTGCTCGGGACAGTGTGCAAACCTGACAGATATTTCGGGACAGTTTGAAATTAGTTTACATCTGCGATTAGTAGTAGCATAGACTCGCTCAGACTAGATGCAGACTTAAAACAAGAAAGGATGATGAGCTTCAGAACTTGGCTTAAGAAAGCCCAAAAATTTTAGGCGGGGGAAAAAAAAAACTGGATGGTCAGAATGTGGCCAGTGTGAATACTGAATGAATGAACGAAAGACTGAAAAAAAAAAAAATCTTATTTTTATTTTTTATCTTTGCAGGGAGTCTCCCATATCTCTTGCATGCCAGGGCCTGTGCGCCGCTGGAACTATCCGCCTCCTCTCTGCATCGGTAATAACTTCTGTCATCTTTTATTCATTTATTTATTTTCTAAATCCTGGCTTCTACAGATTTATGAGTTCAGATCCACTACAGAGTCCCGAATGGTAAAGAACTACACGGGTACTTGTGTCTGTGTATACAGCAGCCCCAAAAACTACTCGGGCACTTAAGCCACATTTAAAAATGCATTAGGTAACAAATGATCAAATTAATGATGCTAGAGTGTTTCACAGAACTAACTTTGCCGAGCAATGTTTGCAGTTATTGCTTTTATCTAGCTGGTCCCAAACTGATTTGTAGTGGATGTATGATGTCAGTTCTTCTCAAGTTCACATAGATGTCCTAGCAGAATCGCCACATGTGTAGTTCATCTCATTTAACTATGAACAGGATCCCGTCTGACAAGTGCACTTGTGCCATCTTTCTTTTAAAAAATGCCATTTGGTTTGTTAATTTATGTAATGATTTGAAAGGAGCAGGGATCACATGATCAAAATAATAGCATTGCATGTTTCTTGAGAAAAACCTAATAGTGTCCTTTTAGGTACTTATTAGTTCCATCTCCTGCTGTGATTGGCGGAGCTCTTGAGATGATTCATGGCTTGGACGGTCATCAGCAGTTTCCTGATTCCTGCTGCTTTTTCAAAGACACAGAACACATTTTTAACCCCTACATTCAGGATCTGAAGCTTTGTAGGGCTTCTCAGTACATCCATAGGGTCTCTTTGAGTCCAAAGCCAAGGCTTTAATCAGAGTGATATTTGAATCAATCAGTAGTTTAGACTCAAAGCCTCGAAATGAGGAGGGGATAGAGCATGCGTTTTCACTGATATGAGAAGATTGAAGGCTACAGAGGTGCTCGAGTGGCCTTTGATAGCTTTGGGAAGTGAATTGGCCTTTTTAATAAATGAAAGACTTGTTTTTCCTATGATGTCAATTGAAAACCTAATGTGTTACATTTCTTTATTCGGCACAAAGCTTTTAGGGTTACTGCACAAGGTAGACGGCATTGCTAAGCAACGTGAAACATCAATCGACTCGTAGCCCACACAGGTTGCTGAAGATATAACAGTACATTGCATGTTTACACATCTTTCCAAATGGATATATATCTTAATTAGTTAATTATATATCTTAATTATTTATTATTAGAGGCAAATTAAAAGAATCTTGCTTACTTTCTTTCACAAGCAACGTTCTAATTTTCTTGTTTCCATTAAAAGCAAAAGATGTATAATATTGCAGACATAACCCATTTAAAATCCTTTAACAAATTTAAAATCCATCTCATGTATATCACTTAATACATATCACATATAAATTAGATTTTGGGTAACAGTTTAGAATACTGCTCTGTCGTTAATTAATAACTACATAGGAACAAATTACTAATGCCCTAATAACATTCTAGTAACTACTATTAACTAACAAGAAACACTGATTAACGATAAAGTAAGTAATAGGGCTCGGCTGAAAGTGGTAGTTCACTACTACTATTTTTTCATATATCCAAGAGAACTACTAAGAGCTACTATACAGGTTCATAATTAATGTGAATTATGCATAATGTATAATTAATTCTTAAGTGAAGATCATGGTAACCCACTAGTAATGACTCAAGTATTACCAAATCCTTCTAAAGGCACTACTAATTATTTGAATCAGAATTCTAAATTGAAAAGCATGATAATTCGCTAATGTTGACTGACGTCATTGTAAGCTTTTGAGATATATGTAAGGTTTTGGATAGTAATGACTCAAGTGTTACTACATCATTCTAAAGGAATTACTAATTACTTGGATCAGTATTCTAAAGTGAAGATCACGGTAACCCACTAGTAATGACTCAAGTGTTACCAAATCTAGCAAAGGGAATTACTATCCAGAATCTTACAAAAACTTCAAAAGCTTACATGATTTCAGTAATTACTAGAGAGTGATCGTGTTATTCACTTTAGAATACTGATCCAAGTTCCTTCTGAAGAATTTGGTAATACTTGAGTCATTACTAGTGGGTTACCATGACCTTCACTTTGAAATTAATTATTAATTTAGAATTAATTATTAATAACTGCATTATGCATTATTCATATTAATTATGAACCTGTTTACAGTAGTTCTTATTAGTTCTTATGGAGGTATGGAAAAAATAGTAGTTTTCAATGTGCTCTTAGACTTTTGTATCCCACTCTACAAAAGCCTTGCTGGCTCACCAAAAAAAAAAAGAAAAAAGTTTGTTTTCAGGTCAGTGACAGCAATTTTCACTTTCAGTCATCTGCCATAAATATATACATATATTCCCACCAATCAAAAGAAGTGGAAATAGCCTGTTGGTTGTCTCATATCATTCTCTAATGATAGCCTGACAGCTGACCACTGTTTTTGTTCCGTTGTTTTTATTGGTCTTTAGAAGTACTTTAACCTTGAGCACAGCAGGGTTGGCTTACACCACGGTATGTGTTTTCTACAAATGAATGGTTCTAACACTGGCCCCACCATTTTTCTTTTCAGCTCAGTGTGGGGGAATCAGAGAAGTAATGGAAGGCACCATCCTCAGCCCTGGTTTCCCAGGAAACTACCCTAGCAACAGTGACTGCACCTGGAGGATTTACTTGCCAGTCGGTTACGGTGAGGACACAGCAGAATGAGCAGATGCTGTTTAGAAAGATTGTTGTTAATGGCAGTGAGTTCTAGTTTAAGATGAACTGGATAAAACTGGTAATGCTAACCATGATATTTTACTGGTTTGTTACTGGAAGTTACCAGAAATGACAGCTGTAATACATCAAATTCCTACCTTTTAGTTACTAATGCCAATCACATTTTTAATATTTCATTTTTAGCATAGAATATGCATGCACATTAGCTGGACAAGTCTGAATAAAATCATTTTTAGTGTGATTGAAGCTAAAAAAGCTAATTTGTTGATTCCTTTGTTGTCTGATTTTGCTGCAGATTTGAAATATGATATAAAAATAATATCAGCAAACTTTTTTACTGTATGTCTATTGCGGTAACACTTGCAGTAACACAGATTAGCTGTATATTGAAGGAAAACTCTAGTTAATGGTGAATTCCCTAATCTAAAGTGTTACCCCTATTGCCTATATAAAAATAGCCGTTAGCAAGCTGGTTGGGATATTAATTTTACTAAACACATTTTGTTTTCTAATCCAAACAGGGGCTCATTTGCAGTTCTTGAACTTTTCCACTGAGGCCAACCATGATTTCCTGGAAATTAGGAATGGACCTTTTGACACCAGCACAGTGATTGGCAAATTCAGTGGGCAGGACTTACCACCATCTCTTCTAACCACTTCACATGAGACTACTATGTATTTCCATAGCGATCACTCTCAGAATAAGCCTGGCTTCAGATTTGATTATCAGGGTAAAGAAACTAAATAAGAAACTTTGAAAGTTTTTTATTAAGATTAACCATAAAAAAAAAAAAAAAGCCTCCACATATTGTTGTAGTTAGCATTGTTGTTGCAGTTCCGCCTTTGCACATTTATTTTCTCAGGAACCTCAATTTGAATGTCATTTTCAATACCTTTCCAAGTCAAGATAATGAGTAAACACGGTAATAACCCATTCTCTGTGAAGCTGTGCATAAAATCCATGAGGTATAAAATGCTGCTGATGCCAGAATCCAAAGTAGAATATGAGTCCAATGAGTGAATTTAAAATTGTCATAGAAATGGGCTTTTCTAGGATGGATCCGTGAAAGCTATCAGAATTTACACTATAATGCAATGACAATTTGCAGTATTGAAATGGCTTGTGAAATCAATATTTACATAATTATGTGTACATTAGCATATAAATCAAGCATTATATCTGGCAGTATTCTCTTTTGCAGTGCCTTGTAAGATGCTCTGATCCACAGAAATTAATTTCTTTAGTTGTGGTCATTCAGTCTGAAAGCTTCAGCGTATTTCCTTTTGTGTCTATGAGATTTGAAAAATAACATTGATCACTTGGTTGCATTGCCATGAATTTCAGACCTGCATGTCTGAGAGAAAGTTGTCGGAGCTTTGATTACATTTGCTTTGAATCAAATCCCAATGCTTTGTTGGGGTACAGCAATCAGTTGATTCCATGCATATGGTTTACATGTAAAATTCACAGAATCTAGGTTTAGATTGGTGCTTGGAGCTCAGAGCAAAATATATATTTTTTTTTGATGAAAGTTGATTTCTTTGAGGTGTCACAAAAGATGGACTTGGGCCTGGCTTTCTTCTACCAGGTTCATAAATAAATCATACATTTTCTTCCCGTCTTTCATGTATCAATATGTCTTTTCCAGCCTATGAACTTCAAGAGTGTCCTGATCCTGAACCCTTCCGCAATGGTGTGGTGGTTGGGGCTGGTTATAATGTGGGTCAGTCCATCTCATTTGAGTGCTATCCAGGGTATCAGCTGATGGGACACTCCATTCTTACCTGTCAACATGGCACTACGCGCAACTGGGATCATCTGTTTCCTCGCTGTGAAGGTACAACCACTTCCATTTTCTCCCCCACACCAGTAAACATCTGATATGCTTATTTGCATTCTGAGAGGACAGATTTTATTTAGTAACCAACCTAGTTTGTAATGTAATGTGTCAGATTTAATATACTACACATTGTCATGTAAAGCATTGATATTTTGGAGGTATAAATAATCTGAGTTACACACTGGAATGTGATTAATTCCATTCATTAAAAAATAAATATGAGTTTTAAAGGTTTTGTTCAGAACATGAAAATTCTGACATCACTTGAGCACCTTCACATCGTTCCAAACCTGTATGACTTTCTTTTTCCAGTAGAACACAAAAGGAGAGGTTTCACACCATGTTCATGCTGCTCGTTTTCATACAATGGAAGTGAATGGTGACCAGGGGCTGTCAAGCTCTACAAATAACAAAAAGTACTATAAAATAGTTTATACATAAATCATTTACTTAACTACTGGCAAATACTATATTATGTATGTTTAATTATTAGCTTAGTTCTCCCCATCGTCACTCCAGCTTTGAATGTGGGGTCCAGGAGGGCAACTGCACATAAATGTAAATTCTTTACTGTAAACCATCACTGCAGACTCAATGGCTTTATTCTAACATCTCCTCCAAGGGGATGATGGGAAACTAATCGAGTTCATTCTTGACCCACATTCTCATGCTCATTTTTCTGTGGATTCAGTGAGTTAATTATTCAGTGGGTCACGAGGTAACATATGCATAGGGGATGCTGAATGCTCGTGTGGACATAAAGACGCTCCAGGGAGGTACTCAATGGGCTGACATTGCATTTGCAGCCTCGTCGCCTTGTTCAGCGTCACTGCACAGGTGAACCCGCAAATAGAAACACACATTATTCATCCGCTTTGTGTTATAATAATCCACACAAAGAAAATGTTAGTATCAACCTGGGCCTTGTTAGAACACTCTTGCACCGTGCGTAATTGAATTTGTAGTAATCGAGAGCTCTGGTGTGAGAGTGAAAAAGGAAAGAATAGATATGATGCATCACACCCCCATGCTGTGTAATATGAACAGTCAAGATGAAAGATGTGACTCTTTTTCTTTTAGACCATCTCAGCTGCTTGAAAGTCTCCTACTATAATATTTACATAAGTACCTCAGAACAATATTCTTCAGCTTTAGTGGATGTTTAACAGGTAAATGGCATTTTTGATGGGCTGCGAAGTCACAGCTAGATTTAAAATGAATGCATCTTTTTATAATAGCTTTTAATACTGATAAAATCAACAGACAATGGGCATTTTCAAGCATCCTGATTATTTAGAATTTTATTGTGTCCATATAATAAACCCATACAATAATGGGTTTAAAGGTTAAATTCAGCCAAGGCTGACTGTATATTTGTTTGACATTCGAATATAATTGTTTATAGGCTGATCGTTGACCATGCGCACACTCAAGTTCGTCCATCTTTACTGATAGTAAAGAGCTCTATAGTGCTTTGACAGTGCATTGCTTTAGTTTAGGTCAAAGACTTTATGCTGTGGTGACTGATGAGATGTCTCTTTAGAGGCACAAATTACAAATTTAACACTGAAATTCACTTTATTGCCTGTTTTAAATTACATTTAAGTAGAATCAGGGACTCAAGTAAAGTACAAATTCTTACTAATAGAATTATAGTACAGTTACTAATAGAAGTATAGTGTAAATTTTAAAATTATAAGTACTTCACATCCCTACTGCTCTAGGTATCATCTGCACGTGCTGCCACCAACAGTTCATGCCCAGGCTGTCATGTACATAGATTTCCTCTCCCAGGCGTTAGAAAGCTGATCGATTTTCTCTTCCTCTGCCCCACCTGTTCATATCAGCCTACTTGGCCTGTCCTCCATCTATGGCTCTCTCCTCTTTTTTAGTTCACCATAGCCCCACATCCTCCCATCCCCACTCACCACTAAACTTTTTTTGCCCAATCGATAGCATCACCATGCATTTCTTCTTGATAGCGTGGCATGTTTTTTTTGTTGTTGTTTAAATCAATGCTGTGATCGATACTTCATTTAGCAAGTAAGGTGGCAAGAGAGAGCACATGGCACAAGGGATTAACATAGGCACCCCTCTCAGCATTCCATCGGAGATGAGAGGAAATGAAGGAGGAGGAAAGAATGCAGGAAGAATTGTAGAAGGATTGAGAGGGCGGGAATGAGTGGGAGTGGGGGGGGGGGGAGACCTTGACGGTGCAAGAAACTGCTGAGACTACAGTCAGAGCGAGAGTGTATTATGACAGTCCGAATGTATGCGTACAAGTCGTGGGCCTATCTTTATTTCGCCAGCCGAATCGCATTGATTATTTCCCCTCCAACTTGGGGCAGCAGCAGCATGGGATCAGCAGGGACAGGAAGGGAATTTGATTTCATATGTCTGGGACTCATTTGAATCATTGGAAACATGGACATGTCTATATAAATGCAAAGCACTGCTGCAAGAGGGATTTCTAAAGTGGAGTCGGACATGGAAAATGAACTACTGGGAACGACTGAGTGGTGTTTAGAACCCAGCGGGGATTTTCACCCGTGTCGCCCTGCCCCTGTCCTGGTTCCTGCGTTCTCCACTTCTCCACTATCTTGCTGTAACAAATTTCTGTGCAAGACTGCTTTCTGTGATTCTTTCATCTTTAGTTGCTACAAAAACAGTTTATTGGGGAGTTTTTCCATATCTAGATTTTCATTTTTGCCTTCTAGTGCCCTGCGGAGGTAACATTACATCAGACAATGGCACTATCTTCTCCCCCGGTTACCCAGAGGATTACTCCACTTCTGCGGACTGCAGCTGGCTGATTACGGTAGCACACGGCCTGGGCATCCGTCTTAATTTCACCCTCCTGCAAGTCCATGGCCCCCAAGATTTCATCACAGTCTGGTGAGTTGTCAAACTTCCTATTGCAATTATCCTTCTACACCTTGTCAGCTTCTCTTTCTCTCTCTGTCACTCTCTTTTCTGGGTGAGAACATATTTATAGCTCCCTCAGACTGATGATTAATTAATGAGCCTCTTTATTGAGTCGCTTGGGGCCTGTATGTACAGGTAGGACTTTGAACTCAGGTTTGTCGCGGGTTCCCCCTAAAACATGTTAGGCCAAAACTTGCAGTCTAAGCACATCTTCTCGAAATTCATTGCCTCTCTTGAGACTGCAATTTTCTGTTTGGATTAACTGAGGAAGCATTGATCTTTCTGTACCTAGGGTTCCCTACTCTCATATACTCTATTACATGCAGGGTTCATCCACTTCAAGTCATAAAGGTACAATATAACCAGAACAGCCAAGAAAAGCTCCATCAAGACAGCTTGGCCTCACTTCAGTGAGCCAGCACTCCCTTTAGCCAACCAGATGCTTTGCTGAATGCACAGGATAGGACGTAATCTGTAGCACAAGCTCAGGCGGTCACAAACAGATGGTTTTGAAGCTGAATGGTCATGGATTAGGGATTAGGTTGGTGCCAAGTTATTCCTTCCCCATTAGAGGACTGTAAAGATGGAGATAAGCCCTAGGTGATGTCCTTGTAGATGGTGGCTTCGGCTTTACAATGTCTTGACTCACAGGCTGAGTCTGTACTGAGCGTGAGAGAACGTAGCGCACTCCCTAAGAGAGTGTGAGTCTTTGAAATCAGAGAAGTAATCAGTATGGCTAGAATCGTCTCTAAAATCAGTAAAGTAATCAATATGCAGAGAAACTCCTCTCAAATCAGCCGGGTGATCAATATGGGTAGGATCTGACTTACTGTGCATTTTTAGGCAACAAGGCATGTAGTGTTCTGCTGTTGCACCGAGTATGCAATGTTAGCAGGTTTTATACGTTGAATTTTATTGTTGCATCTTAAACAGGGATGGACCACAGGAAACAGCCCGCAAACTTGGAGTGTTTACCGAAGGAGAGCCCAACAACCCACCAAGCAGCACATCTAATCAAGTTCTGATACGTTTCCGAAGCTATTCTGAGAAAGGTGGACTGTTCAAGATCAACTACCAAGGTAACTAGTCCAAAAGAAAGCTACCATTAGCATTCCAATACATCTAAATAGTAGTTGGTTGATTGATGCAGGACTCCATGGAAATTTGTGACTGAACAAGTATTAAAGAGTTGCAGTTGAGACCAGCTCATTTGAGCCCAAGAACTGAGTTGGTTGAGTCAGATTCAAGATTGTAACCAAAAGAGGGTCGAGTCAGTGTCAAGACAGAGACCTGAAGAGGGTCTGAATGAATAAGACCATGAAATCTATCCACAGTGTTGTAGTACTCTAGACCAGACTCAATCTCGAGTCCCAGTCAAATGCACCTGAGTTCATGACAAGACCAAGAGCTTGAAAATATGGACTTGAGTACTATAACACTGCATGAGTGCTTAAAACAAAATACAGGTTTTTCAATCCAATGGAGCTGCAGGAAAATGACATGATAACACTGACTGGCACCACAACAGCCATGTCACACTTAAGAGTCCTCTAAAAATGAGAACTGGTTAAACATGATTAAACTGAACCCATGAACTCTGACATCCCAATAATTCCACTTTGTGTCATATAGAACTGTTCTTTACCTTTACAATGGATACAACAGTGCAATATGACATGGCTTACTCTTTACTTCTTTGTCTCTCTCTCTCTTCTAGCCTATAGACTTCAGTTTTGTTTGCCACCTCCTATCATTCCTAACGCAGAAATTCTGATGGCCAGTAAAGAATTTAAAATAGGTGAGTTCATATTGATTTTACATCATTTACAGTCTGATTTGTATGCCTGCTTGTGTGCATTTGTGTTGGTGGGCTCGGCCTGGCCCAGTATAAGTGGAACATTTTGAGCAGAGACGCAGACTGCCAGTTCATTTTCAGGCTTGAGCGGCTCTCATTAATAATGTTCCCAGAATAGCAGAGCCAGCCACACACACACCTCCCCCCCACCACTAACACCCCTCGAGAACTCACTTTGAGGAGAGAAAACCGCTAAGATGTCACGGCTACCGGTCCCATAGGGCCGTGCTGATATGCTGACTCATTGCCAGAATTCAGAACAGAGGCTGATGTTGTGTTGTGTTAAACATAGGTAGAGTTTACATTTTGTGCAAACACAAAATGGTGGGTGGGGGGATTGACCAAACAGAAACTATATTATATGATAAGTATACATTTTTATATTGCATTTAAACTTTTTTTGTGACACATTCCAATAGCAGGTGAATTGAGAAAATTTAATATAGTAATTAAGAATATTTCCTAAATACTTTTTAATGTACTGTACATAGGCGGCACATGTAGCACAAACATGTAGTTTGTGCTACTTAAATAGCAATCACAATCACAGGAAATGATGTACTGTGTACTTGAAAGTTGATTGTTGATTTTTATGCAAAGGAAGTGAAGTGAAGTGAAGTGACATGTGGCCAAGTATGGTGACCCATACTAAGAATTAGTGCTCTGCATTTATCCCATCCAAAGTGCATGGTGTTCACTTGTGTGTGTGTTCACTTAATTCAGTGAACACACACACACCGTGAACACACACCCGGAGCAGTGGGCAGCCATTTTTTGCTGCGGCGCCTGATTGTCAATAAGAGTTTAAAAAGCAGAGCTTGAAGAAGTGTAGACTTTTTTAGACTCAGATATTTGTTTCTAATGAAATTAGTGATATTAGTTTAGTCGTAACTACATCATTCTACCTACAACAACAACACTACTACTACTAATATTTTATTTATTTATAATATAAACACACTCAAACTATTATTTAATCAATTTTGGCTTTAGCACCTATGATAGATTATTATTATTATTATTATTATTATTATTATTATTAAACTTTTGCTCCCCCAAAATCTTTTTGAATAGTTTATTGAAGCTGTTGGTTTCACCTTCAGTTGAGTGCCCACAGAAAATCACGTACAAATAATAATGCAATCCTGACCTCACTGGTCCTCTGTCGCCTCTGAAATCCAATGTTAAATCAATGCACTGCTTTTCTGCCATGGGAAAAAAAATGCATTCATTGATATTAATTGTTTTAAATGGGTAGTTACGGGTCGGTGTAGGGTTGTTTGACCTCTCTGGAATGGAGCGTGTTTGTAGAGCCTCCGTCGGGGTTAAAGCAGTCATGGTCTTTGGCACTAACCTGCAGTGAATCACTGATTATCTACCACATCCAATTAATTTGCTTAATTCAGTGATTGAACAAAGGCTGCTGTGTTCAGATGGCCATGAACACATGCATTCACAGCCACAAACACATTCCTATATGTGAATTTCAAAGCATGCAAAGCCTATTTTTTCTGCTCTAGCTTGTGTTCCATTATTTCAGTGGAGTTAAATGCTATATTATGAAACCACTAGGTGTTTTTGTTCCTCTTAGCTGAGTCACAGAGTGCCTGAGGGTTTGTGTAGCAACAGGGAGATTTGCTTCTAAGATGTGAGCGGCCCTCGGGTAGCAGCCGATGGGTGTTATGAATGTAAACCATGCTGTGAGGTGCTTCCTTAATTACACTGCAATGCAGCGCCGGCACGTCGAGTCTCCCTTTGCCTCTTTCCTTTTCCCTTTTTTCTTTTTTCTTTTATCGTCACTGTCAGCCATTAAGCGAGACAGTGAGGGGACATGGCCTTCATCAAGTCATGAGTGAGGCAACAGCAGGAACAGCCAGATGCTGCTCCTGTTGTTCCGAGCTCCTCAGAAATCCCATGTTCTCCATAATATTTCAGAAGGTGACATGCAACTGAAAGACAATTGATAAAGCAATGAATATGTCATCTGTTCACTCCCTGTCTTTCCACAGGTGATATTGTGCTTTACAGATGTCTCCCAGGATATCATCTGAATGGGAACAGCATTCAAACCTGTCGCCTGGGGACTCATCTTGAGTTTGAAGGACCTCCAACTTCATGTGATAGTAAGTCATAATGTTTTTTTTTTGACTTGCAGAAGATCTCTTGACACCAGCATATGCAGTGTTTTGGTTCCCAGTATGGTCTTTTTCTTTAGCTTAATCACATAGACTCTCGGTCAACCAGGTGGATGATAAAGACCAATTTGGTTGGGTTTTGACATGATTATGCTGGTCCAGCAGCTAAACCACCACTAAACCTAAACCAGCTTGAAACATCATCCTTTCTTTCTTCTGTGGAACAGAGAATGTGGCATTTTGAAGAATATTTCAACTGTTTTTGTCCATACAATAGATTAATTTGGACTCCATTGTATGAAAAAAAAAAAACACTGAGAGCTTTTCCAACAGAAGTAATTTTCATTTCATTTTTGGTTAAACCATGGTTCCCTTTAAACAAGCTATACTCACTGGGGTGCATTCACTAAACAGTTGCACCATACAGTAGTACTTTGATATGAATATCTGCATCTTATTCACTAACCATAAGCATTTTAAAACATTGTTAGGGACTTCTCCCCTCTCCAGTCTTTCGGTTTATATACTATAAAATCCACCCCCATGTGTTGCAATGCATGATGGGTCTATTGATCATGATGGTTGGTTCTGTGCTATATGAAGCTTCATTATTGCTATTGGCTTAGAGATGGGATGAAATACCTCAGAGCCTGTCAAGCAAACCCCATGAGTATGTTAAACGCTCATCTACCTTTCATCCAACTGCGTTTATGTGATTTGATATGGCATTTCCCATAAACTCCCCCAGTTCCTCCTCATTATGTTTGTCTCTCTACTCTCAGTGTAGAAGAATTATCTCTGAGCTCTCTGTACTAGTCATCACTGTGTACAGTAGGTCTGACTGAAAGGCTGCTTTTTAATGTCCCGTTATGAATACACTGAGGCTCAAAGGTCTGAGACCACTAATGAAAATGTTTCAAATTTGTATTAAAAAAAAAAAAAAAAAAACATTTTGCCATTAGAAATTATATAATCAACATAGTATTTAAAACAAAATGTTTAAAACTGTTTATTTCCCAGTTTAAATAGTATTATGAATCCCAAATTTTCATTGTGGTCTCATATTTTGGACCTCATATTATATATCAGAACATACATAAGCTATCCCATCCTGTGTTTGGCCTCATCTGTGATGTAAATAAAAAGCACTTGGGCTGTTTGTTTACTGGAAGCAATTTGTGGGCTGCAGTACAGCTATTTGGTGGAAAATGATTAAGGCCTGTAGAAAAAAAAGAAACAAAAATAGACAAGCTTTATCATTTCCAGCGTAAGCATATGTCAGAGAGAGCTGAAAGAGACCAGGGTTTCAGACAGTGTGAAGAGGGAGGACACACACATACGTATATATACTATTATAAAGTATAGCAGGCCCAAACATATACCTGCTCAACCTTCATGGTGGAGTGCGCTCTCTGAACCTTTGTAATTCATCCTAACATTAATTAAGTGTTGACAGTTAAGTACCTCGGCTATAAGAAAATCCCCTTATACTGAGGGCCAACATAGCCAGCTGACACCCACTCCATTTGGTCAGGGTGCTGCCTCTGGCTGTCAGTCACATTAAGTATGCCTGCCTCGTCAAACACCAGAGAGGGAACGAGACAGGAGGAGGAGGAAGAAAGCAATCTTATGCTTTATATCAGTCATTTGTTGTGAGAAACAGATCTGTTCTGATAGGATCAACAGGGAAGACAATGAAAATATGAATATTAAATTGTGACCACCCAGCCTATGTAATTAAGTAAAGTTTGGTTACCAAAACAAATATGCTTAAATTACATGATACACAATGTTGAATGGGTTGTATTTGCAATGTTGTTGTTGTTGTTGTTGTTGTTTTTTTGTTTAGTTTTTTTAAATAGGTCCAGTAACAAAAATAAAAGAGATTTTTGAGGAAAAGAAAGTATCAAAGTACTGTACAAACTCAGACTGACCAAGCCTTTGATTTGTATCACACTATTGTTTTCATCTTCAGTGGTAATGGGTAACTCTTTCCTTATCTATTGAAAATAGTTTACATTTTTCAGAAGACATATAACAGACATCATAATTGGTGGTACAGAATTACCATAATGGCAACATTCATATTATCTGTAAAAATTGTAATATTTCATATCATATTTTCTGTAAAATTATATTAGACAAAGTTCATTTGTAAACAACAGCATCTAATTATCTAATCAAAGGTGCAGTGAAAAATCCTGATGTATGAGAAATGTACAAATGTGTTTTTTATAGAGCACTTTGCAGTATTGAAAAGAATCAAATGTCATAGGGGTTTAAAAACAGCTTATTATTTGCTTTGTTCAAAATCTGCCCTTTTATTCCAACAATGCAATTTGTTCTAGAACGTGAAAGAAAATTAAATGTTGCCATATGGCTATACTTTACCATAAAGGGGCAAAAGCGAGGACAAAATATTTTAACCTTTCATAGTCTTTCCTGTTGTTGATGCCAAAGGCTGCGCATTCAGACTGTGTGGTATTTTGATAAATTCTTTCATGTGATAGGATCTAGCCAATTTGTTCAAATTCCAACAGGGACAGGCTGTGTGATATGCTCTCATCTTCAAAAAACACTACATTAAAAAAAAGACTACATTAAATACATGTTCACTTGCAATAAGAATAAAAATGGTTTGTACATAATATACTTTTATGGAAATGATTGGCCTAATATACTAACTATTGAAAATTTGATTTGATTTAAGGACAGTTTTGTTTTCTGTTATCCTGGAGAACAAGTGTGAGCAAGTATACCGAGAGATAAACTGAGGGATTGAAAGAGTAGAGAGGAAGGACAGTGATGGGTAGAGGGAATGCAAAGCTCATTGAGATGCAGAGGATATCCAGGCTGCAGGTGCACCCAGCTATTAAATCACAGCTTCTCCCCATCTGTCTCTCTCTCTCTCTCTCTCTATCTCTCTCTCTCGCTCTCTCTCTCTCTCTACCTGACATCTGATCTGACACATCCTCTTTTTGAATACATCATTCCATAAAATAGATCTCCTTACTTCTTTCAGCCTTCCTCTGATACAAGAAATCCCATCCAGAACTGTCTGTCTTCTACAGACATAATCAGATATACACAAACATGATGGCCTGATGAAACACTGTGCTCAACATTTTGTTTGATGAGCAGAAGATGCTTGATATTTAGTTGTTGTTGTTTTTTATTCCTGATTTGTTATATGTTTCCAACAACCCTGGTTAATGATAACCCTGGTTCAAGCTGTCTGGCCAAAGCCAATCACAAAGGCAGTCACATTTGAAAACACTTATGCTGCATTGCTTTATGTCTTCCCTTCTTCTCTCAGTGTTCCCCTATCTTTCTTGTTTTTTTGTATCTCATACTCAGAGAGAATATAGATATTTGAATGCTGAGAGTGCATCACATGCCATTATGCAAATTAAGGGTAGGAGAATCTCACATGTAACTTCATTTCTTTAAACATGTACACACTCTCTAGACTTCCAGTGTTTATACTCAAATAAAATATGCTTTTCATCAGTGACACACAGCGTGTAATGCACGCATGCATGTTGATTTTGTTATTCCTCCCTTCTGTCACCACGGTGACATTAAAAACCCAAAGCAATTTTTCTCCTGATGGCGTTTAAGTGCTGTTTTCTTTCATTTATTTTCTTATTTATATGACTGCTGTTATTCAGTAATTTATAATTATTTGCAGCATTTTCCTCTTATTCAAAATTCTGAGAATGTATATAAAATATTCATGTTTATGTATTATATATTATGTCTGATATATCTTTCATAGATAATGTATCATATGTCACTGCATGCATGTGAGAACTCACCTGAACACACTTTATACATGCACACAGTGCCACACTAATCTAGTAAAATTGTGTCTTTCATCTTTTGAATTCTAACAAATGGAGCAAGTACCTCCACATCTCTTGCTCATTTTGAAATCCCGCTCTTCCTCATTATCAGACATCCAACATATATCATAAATGTGTGTATGTTTCATTTCAAAACATTACTCTTTCTGGTTATTTTCAGTGATTTAATATCTCCCTATTAATTATAAAGTCCACTAGCAACTAGACATGTAATTGGACAAGATAGTCCTTAACTGACCCTTACAAATGTGTGTGACTTATCCTACCTTAGCGACTGTTCTGACTTATTATCAGACACGCTTTTAATCTTTTCTAATGTCTGAGTGTGTGGAGAATCTGTATGTTTGGATTGTTTTAAACACCATTTTACATAAATGAACAAAAAAATATGGTAAAACATGCACTAATAGCCACACAAGGTACCCAGAGAGGATACACATGGTATTATTTTCACATCTTTCATATATTTAAAGAAATCTTTAAAGTTGATGCTGTGGATGAAATTGTGTAAAATGAACTATTGATTGCAATGTTTGAAGAGACTTTATTCTTATTGGACATTCAACCTGAGCTAGCAACAGTAACCAAGGGGGCGGAGCTTAACAAATGATCAATTATATGAAAACTGCATGTGGTGAACAGAACACAAGCCTATATTGACAATTTGTGCGTGACATTTATCCCTTTCTTTGACATCATGAAATGAATGCTGTATGTTGCCATTTTTCTGAATGTATATTCTTGTGGGGGCCATATTTGCAATTTATTGTCACGAAGGGTGACATTTTAAGTTGAAAATCCCTTTTTAGATGCCAGCCGCTCTTTTACAGTAGATAATCTTCAGCTGCCATTGTTAGAGGAGCAGTTTTGACATGCCTTCTCCTCTTCTGTCAGAATCTGCCACCAAAACTGTTGTTTACATTCAGCCTTTGACAGTCCATTTCAAAGTGGATTAGGGGATAAGGGCGACCTGAGCAAGTTAATTTCCGTTTGCCGCCATAGTGAAAGGCCTGGGGTGATGAGGATTTTGATGAGATTCTGTCTAGAGGGTCATGCTCTTCCCCATTCTGTTGGGGCAGAATGGAATTAAGACTGGGCAGTGTGACGGTAAAAATGCATCAGCTGGTAGCACAATATATCTGTGCTGCATATCAGCTATTTTGCAATGTTTTCAGTCTGCTTTTAACCCAAGTGTTAGATTTTGCACTAATGACACGCATACACTACCGTTCAAAACATTTCCAGCAAAAAATTATGTATTGATATATACAGTAATTGTTACTGAATTGTCATACTGCCCCACCTCTCCATCGAATATATAGTACATATAATATAGCCCTCAGCACAGATGCTAAGAGTTCCTTTTATGTTTTGCAGTATAAACTGATTTAAACACAAATATACTGACAATGTAAATATCAAGAATGTAGCAAGGGCCTATAACTGTTATGATATAGTAAACATGCTCGCAAAAGACTCGTCATATCTATCAGTTTGCTGCTTTACAGTATATCTTTGTTTGTTATAGGTTAACAGCCAGCTTTCAAAGCGCTGTATGCGGCAGCAAATAAAGATCCATAACACCCACGCTCACACTTTAATGTAATTTGTGAGCGTGAGCTCCAGGATGCACAGATGTAGGTTATTGGCGGTGTATTTTTTTACCTGAGTGCATTAGGCTTTATGCAGTGATGATAGGCTCAAACGGGTATCGATATGCATCCATGATAATGTTTGTCCTCCAATGAAACTGCATTCAGATTTTATATCACCTCAGAGCCCTGTAGCCAGTCCCAGAGCCTCTATATTTTACCATCGTAAAGGAATCGTGTCAAAGCCGCAAACGTATCGTTCCTGTGTGTCCGCTGAGCTCAAGCTCAATCTCGACTAGAAACCACAAGTGTGATTAACATCATATCAATTTTTAAAGCAACTTTTTATAATTTAATCATTGTCACCAGAGAAATTCACTGGACTGTGAACCTGAATGTAATTATAAGAATAACTTATCTCAGGTTTGACACGTAAAGCCGGACAGGGCGCACAGCATGCATTAAAT
Source organism: Sinocyclocheilus rhinocerous (assembly GCF_001515625.1). Lineage (NCBI taxonomy): Eukaryota > Metazoa > Chordata > Actinopteri > Cypriniformes > Cyprinidae > Sinocyclocheilus > Sinocyclocheilus rhinocerous. Next base: position 963,867 of record NW_015650838.1, read on the forward strand.
TATTGTTTGATTAACGTCCATCCTAATCAGTGCACAGACCGTGGGCTTAAATGTTAGTCAATTAAGGTGCTAAACGACTGACTAAAAAGCCAATTAATGAGGCCGAATATAAAAACAGAACTGTTTACTGTGGGTCATGTTATTTACAGGGTTTTAGCGCGCTGCATCCGTCGATATTCTGATAAGCGGAGGTGAGCGGTGAGGTTAGACATTCTCAACAATTCTTCCATTGTGATAATCTCATTCAAATATCAACTCAATCATGAAGTATTCACACCAGCGGAGCTCTGAAACAGCAGCGTGTTTATTTAGCAAGACAAGTAATAGAAAATCCATATTTAATATCCGAAACTTAAGCATCATAATAACAGTCCCTTCCTGTCTGATTCCGGGTTCAGCTTCAGACATGCTTTACACGGCCTCTCATCCATGTCATCCGCGTCATGCAGAAGAAATGAGACAAAATAATAGAATAGTGTCAGAGATGAGGGTTTATCCTTTTATGTTATGATTATTATTTGGATGCTTACTTTGTATTCCGACAGCTACATAGAGAATAAGAGACAGGCTTCCAAGATTTGAGGGAAGCACCTAAGACGGGCCACTGCATAAAGCCTGATAAGTCAAGGTAAAATGTGGGGAAATGTCACAGCGGGCCTCTGAGGAATATCAGTGACTGAGAGATGAAACTGCAGACTGAGGGTTGAGAGCCAGATTGTACAGCTGTGTGAACAACAGTGATCAATCTTCTCAGTGTCATGACAGACTGGCCCAGGGTGCTTTGTGTTATCATCGACTGCATTCGGTGTTTTACCAAAGGCATGTACATGCATGCTTGCACAAAGACTGTATTGGGCCTTTGTTTGGTGATCAATAGGCCGCACACTTTCTGTTGCATTCACACTTTTCATCGCAGTTCAAGCGTCATATTGAATGAAGCTATAGATCTGTAATTGTGTTTTTTTTTTTTTGGTGTGAGTGGATTTATCACAGCTTTTCCTTAGGATCTTTTCCTCTGATTCCTGTGGTACTACTACTATTACCACTACTACTACTACTAACGATGATAGTAATATACACAACAGTTCAAAATATTACTGTACAAATACAATTAAAAAAATGTAAAAAAATTTTTTAATAAAAACAAACAAATTAATAATAAGTTGTTATGATTATTATGTTTATTATTATTGTTATTGTTGTTGTTGTTACTGTAATTTAAAATGCAATTTACTCCTATGATGGAAAAACTGAATTTTCAGCAGCCATTACATTTCTTATTATTATCAATGTTGAAAACCTATCATATTTCTTATGTAATTATTTCATATTTATTATTACTATTATTAGTATTATTACTAGTGCTGTAATTTTGCTATCCTGTCAGCCTTATACTGTAGCACGTGCTCTGTAATTGCACACACAAATGCGGCAGCACGTGCTGTGTGCAAAAGAAACTACGAGCATGCAATGTCATAATTGTGGCATCAGTTAAGTAATGAAGTTACCAAAAAGTCAATTAAAGCTGCTTTAAAACTGTGCATGCAAGTATTTGTTATATATGAGCTACATTTAAGAGCATGTCTCTGAAATGTTTTTCAAAACTGTCCTTGAGCAGCCCAGCACTGCCTCCCTCATCTAACACACCCGATTCAACTCATCAGCTCATTAGTACAGACTTTAAGACCTGAAGTGGGTCAGAAAAGGTAAAGAGTTGTGAGAAAATACAATGCATGTCAGATCTACGTTATGTTCAGCAGCCGGAGCTCTTAAAGCAGCCGAAATAACCTAATAACCCAGAAGCTGTGATGTCTGTTCATCAAAGAACAAAAGAAAAAAAAGAGGAAATCAATAACTTTTGTAGCTTTAGTATTTATCTATATTGAATTTAGAATTTAGTGTTTGATAACTTTATTCAATCTCTGTGTATTTCCTTCTTGCTGAAGGGCACAGGTAGCTAAATATGACATTTATCATAATGAGTTTATGAGAAGATTGTTTTAAGTTCACTTAAATTAGAAGTTATATTTAAAGTCTAATAAATGTTCAAATTGACAGCTCTCAATTATACTGTAATGTTGAAAAGCTATAGTCAATGGTTAAATATTAGAAAAAAAAGACATCAGACACCTAGATACATCAGTAGTATTGTTATCAGTGATTCTCGCCTTCAGTCATAAAAAAAGATGTCATTAAAAATATACTATCTTTATGTTGTTTCTACATTAATTTAAAGATTGAATGTGAAATTATTGCAATATAAAAGTATATTTAAAAATTTTAATGCTAGGTGGGATTAATCGTGATTAATTTCAGAAAAAAAATTACAATTAATTAATTATTTTTAATTGATTGACAGCCCTAATTATTACCTATTAAAATTATTATTATTGACAATAATAATAACATTTTATAATTTATAAGTACTTTAAATGAAAATTATTTATTTATTTATCGCTGTTGTAGTAATATAATTAAATAAGATTGAATCAAGGAACAAACATCATAGCGAAAATGACATGGTTTTTGTTCACAAAAAGCTGTTTTTCTCCTCCTTCCAGTACAATTATTGACATACACCTCCCAGGCAACCTTGCTGTGTTGAGCAAGATAGACAGTTGAAGAGAGGCCAAAAGGGATGACCTTTGCTTTTACACAGTAAAAACCTTTTGTAAAAGGCAAAGGAAATTGCTTTAGCCAACAGAGGACTATTCAGGGCCAGTCTGAGGTCAGTGGCTTTGCTGGGGTCAAAGTGATCCCATTTAGACTGAGATTAGGAAGTGGATTACAGGCCAGAAAGGTCATCTTACACACACGGAGGCTCATCACATTTTAGGCATCATTAAAGTGGCCCATAGCTGAGTCAGGCAGCGTTCCAAAAAGAAATAAATAAATAATAAAATATAATAAAATAAAAAATATATAAAGAATGAAGTGAACAGACTTTGAAACTTTGCTATGTGAACAAATATGAATAAAATAAAATGCGAATGAAAAAAAGATTACAGTACCTACCAATATCATTTAATAAGCAATATAAATTATGCGATTTTGTTACATACTTTGAAACATCCGTTAAACAGGTAAACATGAGATAATATTAAATTTATATGGCATATATAGTGAGTTTATACATGTTCAGAAGTTAAGGGTCAGTAATTTTTTTCTTTTTTTATGTTTTTGAAAGTAGTCTCTTTTGCTCACCAAGGCTGCATTTATTTAATCAAAACCACAGCAAAAACATGGTATTCACCAGCCAATACTCCAGACTTTAGTGTCACATGATCTTTCAGAAATCATTCTAAAATGCTGATTTGATGCCCAAGAGATAAATCGTATTGGTCCCCAAATTAAAGTGTGACCATGTCAGTGCTGAAAATTGTTGTGCTGCTTAATAGTTTTGTAGAAACCATGATATTTTTAGGATTCTTTGATGAACAGATTTGTAATAGCATTTATTTAAAATAAAAAAAACTGCATCCTTGTTGAATAAAATATATTTGTTTATTAAAAAAATTATTTGTTCTTATTATACCTCAAATAATTTCTATTAGATATAAGCATTGTTAAAAAGAGTGAAAAGCATGAAGAAAAAAAAACTTGCACACACTCAGAAAAAAAGGTAAATTTTTGTACCTTTTTTTTCTGAGAGTGCAGCATATGACAGCCAGGCCTCACAGAATCACATTGTGCTACACACTTTTTTTTAAGGCTGATAAAGCGCCTTTGCTTGTGTGTATTTGTGTGTCATCTGGGAGCAGTGTGAGCCACTCCTGAGGGGAGCTGGCATGCTCAATGCTGATTACGCTTTCAACTCCCATTGCGTTCCGAAGCAGACTTTGCTTTTCACAACATGCCAAAGCCAGCCAGATCACACCAGATCCATTTACCTCCCCGCAGCTTGGCCCAGACACTAACATGACGTCTGGAATGGCCTTTAAGACACACACACACACACACCTCTCTGGAGTGAATCAGAGTTCAGCTGATCTGAAAGTACCGCCAGTGAAGTTCATGAACAGAGCCCTGTCACTCAGCATTAACCATGAGAGGTGGAGAGGCTTGTTGTGACAGAAACACATCAGAAACACGCCAGTGGTATCACTGCTGGTGGTAAACAAGTCAATTTGAAGTTTGTAAGATATGTGGCTACTGACAGTGACAGGAAGAGATGCGAGGGGAATTTTTTTTTTTCTTCCGTGATCAGTTGTCCAAAGAAGTGTGAAGCTCAACGGCTTTGATGTACTATGTTTCTTGCACAAATTTGCATGTGCAATCTAAAAAATAATAATATATACAGTGTATATATATATATATATATATATATACTCCAACTTTTTGCCAGTTTCTTAAGAATCATTGCATTTTAAATTCAGAATGACAAACACATATGTGGTCTGAGATGTTATACTTTTGGACCAGAGATGCGTCTTATATATGGTAACTTTATGTTTTGCTTTATCCTGCAGGTCCTTCACGGCAGAGTCCACTGCTCATTTCTCTAAGTGGGAACTATTCATCTCCCTTCAGTATTACTAGCACTGCAAACAAGGTTTACCTGCACTGGTCTTTCGATCACACTTCCAGCCACAAGGGCTTTCGAATCCGCTACTCAGGTGAGCATTCAAACACATCTTCAAAACATACAGATTGTATTTGGATTTCCCCAAGCCACTGTTTCCTGCTGACTAAGAGTTCTCTCAAAACACACTGAAGGAATCAATTTATTAAATTAAACTAATGAATCAATGTGTTGTTTTATATTCAATTTACATTAAAATTAGAAATGTATTTTCAAATAGACAAAGAAAGATTTATTGAAAACTGTTTATTAATAAAAAATAATTACAATGTATGTGTAACAAAGTTCTTAGTCACGGGAAGAAGGAGGCGGGAACCGGCGAACACTTCAACAAAACTTTAATAATAAAATAAACACAAAATAGCGTGACAGCCCCTCGCGGACGACTGTCGCGCACAAACGAAACCAAAACACAAAATAAAATCCAGGCCTGGTCCTCTCTCGTCTTTCCTAATAAAAATAATTACAATGTATGTTTAAAGAATTAGTTAAGCAATGAAATTATACATCCGTAGCTCATCTTTAAATGCATTGTTTTAACTGCATTTTTAAAATAGCATTGGCTGTCAGTTTAATGTGTTAATTCAATTAATTAGTTATGGAAAAATAATTAGATTAACACAGTTAATGCACTGGCCCCGTCCCCAGACCTGTACAACATCTTACATTTCATACAGTTGACTGTTGACAAACATGATGCAGGGCAACAACTATGTAGTCCATAAATGCAGTTAAGTGCCTATTCAATTCAAGATATTGGGCCAAAAAATGCCGCTGTATGAGTTTTTGTCTCATATTTATGTCACATGATAAGCGATATCACATGAGCAGCGAGAGCAATATCACACGAGTGTTGTTTTTTCCAGAATAGTATGTGTGCAAATGTGATTTTTTTTTACAACAGTTCAGTAAATAAAAAGTTAATATTGTGTTATATTTTAAACACAACATTGTAAACATAATATTGTCTGTTTTACGCAAATATTACCTATTAAAGCCACAGCAGAACTGTTTTGCGTCTCCGAGCAACACAATATATATATTTAATTCATTCATTGTTTTGGGACATTTTTGCATTAATACATAAATACATATTTCCCACAAGCTATGAGGTTGCCATTTGAACTTAACTCTTTCCTCGCCAGCATTTTTGAAAAAAGTTGCCAGCCACCGCTGGGAAAGAGTTAAACAAGACTAGGTACTGTGAAATAATACTATTGCGTCTTCACTACCTGCATGCGAAAACAAACGTACAGTGTAACTAGTGTGATTTGAGTCATGAACAAATGACTCTTATGAGCCAATTCTTTTAATGAATCAGCCAAAAAGACCCATTACCCATAAGTTATTGGTTTGGCTTACAAATGATTATATCAAATGACTCCTCGACTGCCTGAATGTTTGACAACTTACAGTTAAAGATACGCATTCACAAAACGACCAATTCAAAAACAGAATTTACGCAGGAAACTCTGCCACAAGCTATCAAGACCTGATTGCGCCATTTCATGAGCAATAGTGTAATTCTAAATGAGTTATTACCCCATAAATATTTAAAAAGTTTCCGTATGCTCCTAATCATTAGCGTTTCAGAAGAATGACTAATCACCTCTTTGTCTGGCTCATCGGGGTCCTTTCTCTCGGCGTCAGCTTGTTTTGCTTTTTCCGCTTCCTCCTCGCATGATGGATTTTTGATATACAGTAGGGCTCTGTGACAGTCTGGGTTAGCAGCAGCAGCACACCTAGGTTTCCCTCCTCAATATGGTTTCCCTTCTGTAGCGATACCTTGGTGGGACAAAAACAGATGGTGGGACAGATTCAAAGCTGCGTAGCGTTTTCTTTCTCAATCCATCTTTTATCTCCACAGGCTGTTACTTCATCAACTGTAGCGGGTCCTTCCACTCCTCCTCCCTCTCTCTTTTGTTTCTCTCTTCATTTTTCTTTTTTATTTCCTGACCTTTTCTTCCCACCATCACCTGTGTGAGGTTTGCTAAATGACTGGCTTTGAGAAGTGTGAAGGCCTTTCTTTGGAAAAAGAAGAAACGGAGCAGCTTAAAGGTTGAAGATTGACAGCATTAACTTTGCAATTTAGAAACAAGGGCCAAGGGGCATGAGAGTTTGTTTGTATCGTGACTTTATTAAATGCAAAGCTGGGGCTCTTGGGTCATAGTCAGGTAGGAAACAGCACCGCGACTGGTTGACGCAGACTTCATAAAGTAGTTGAGCGGGAAGGCTAAATTTCTACTAAGCAATCTCTTACAGCTTGACCTCTGTGGCCAACAAACAATAGCAGTCTTTTTAGCCATTTAGAAGGCAGCACCTGCTCTGTCACATGAGAGGTTTGACGCACAAAACAAAACTTCTTTAAAACCGCACTCTAAGCCATTTATACCATTAGTGCACTCTTTTTTTTCTTTCAAAGTTTTACTACAGGTATATGATGTGTAAACTTTCAAATTTGTCCATTATCTGTAATCTCCAGTCAGGGCTAATGGACGAGAGGCTGGAAGCATGTTATGTCTCTGTGGTTTGATCATTAGAAAGATTTGCGCCTTGTGAAACTTGAGGGTTGCCCTTCCATTACTGTTATCTTTATTTATTTATTTATTTTTCTTTGTCCTACAATAGGTTAGCTTTTACTTCTTTTAACATTTTCTGTGAAGAGCTATATTTCCATGAAATGACTTGATGAGTGCAGTTTTCTCTCCTGTGTTGATGTTTGCTGGGAAGTTGACACCAGACTTTTTTTTTTTATGCTTTTAGTTTTTAGTTTATGTCATAGCCTTGAACCATATTTTGAGACATTGATATTTTTGATCCATTTTCTTAGAACAGAAAGAAATCAATTTTTTATCAAATAAGTGCAGGTAGTGTGATATTTGTCAACTTTTAGAAATACACCAACATATAAATGACCTTAAATCCACAACACGGTAACAGACTGAAAACCACAACTTAAAAAAAAAATAATAATAAAAAATTCTGTATTGCTAACTTGGGGCACAATTGTTTATCCATGTATATGTTTAAGGCGTGCATCTTTGACTATTGCATAGACTTGTGCCATCAGCACAGTGACTTTTTAATGTAGCTATAGTTAACAGCTTAAATGACCTTAAATCCACAACACGGTAACAGACTGAAAACCACAACTTAAAAAAAAATTTTTTTTTAAAAATTCTGTATTGCTAACTTGGGGCACAATTGTTTATCCATGTATATGTTTAAGGCGTGCATCTTTGACTATTGCATAGACTTGTGCCATCAGCACAGTGACTTTTTAATGTAGCTATAGTTAACAGCTGTTCAGCTTTGAAAAACATGTCTCAAGACCCCTGTGCTCTATTCCATTGTATTGCCTTTTATTGCCATCTAGCTGTTTTCAGTGCCAGAATGTGTCCTGTGTGAGTGCTCCCTCACTCTCCTAAAGGAAATTATCATGGCTAGACATTGTGTTGGACTGAAATTAGAATTGTTGTAATGGAATTTAAATGGAAGTTCGGTAAGAGCTTGTTCATCTAATCCAACACAAGGGCATATACATAAGCAGCTGCTTACACTGCAGAAAATAATTTTCTTAATCAGTATTTTTGCATTATCCTTTATATAGTGTATCTTGAATATATCTAGAATTCATTTCCTGTGCAGTTTGCCTTCTCAAGTTAACTTTTGTTCTTTTTTTAAGGATAACAAAAAAATACAGGTAAGAAAATGATTTTTTTTTTTGCAGACTGCCTCACTCCCATGACATTTCTTCCAGGAAACCTCCACTAATCTTACTCTAATTAACTTACATTAATTAAATAGTCCGGGAGGCAACTTCCTCAAGTCTCTGCATTATTGGCAGCTTGCCAAAGCTGTTTACCTGTATCGCTGAAGGAGTATATGAACATGTGAACTCATGAAACAGATAGGCTAGTAATGTGATCATAGCAATTAATAATGCGACAAATTGCATTCCTGCCCCATTTCCTCCTAATTCCTTCCACACCTCCTTTTATATTATGCTGGTATCATTACGGTCATTCTTTTTCTTGTTTGGTCAGCAAGGAGAACAGCCTGCCAAGATCTGATCTCAGACGCCTCATGTGCCACAGGAGACAATGTGGCCTGGATAGCATATGCCAAACAGCATAACGTTGTATAATGACACTCGTTGTATTCTGAATTACAGTCTAGACTAACAAATTGTACACAAAATGATAGATTTTTTTTTGTTACATATCCATCATTTATGACCTTCCACAAGTTCCTGCAATTCAATACTGTGCATCTTTTTAATCACTCCTCAGCTCCAGACTGCATTAATATCAGCAATTTCCAGTAAACAGGGTGATGAATAGAAAAACAATAAGCAGCAGGTTTCACAGACTGATGTGTCTTTGACTTCTGGCTGTGTTTACATTTGTATGTGCCACAGCGGCATACTGCAGTACCCCGGACCCTCCGGTGAACGGCTCGGTGCATAGCCAGACGGGCACGAAACTTGGCAGTACCTTGCGCTTCAGCTGTGACCGGGGTTTCAACCTGATTGGCCAGACCACCACCACTTGCACCCGCACCCTGCAGGGCATCTACCAATGGAACGCTCCAGTACCGCTTTGCCAAGGTGAGTCTGAAAATCTTGTCTGAAATACCTTGGAGAAAGTCTGGAGGCGATTATCTGCCTCTCCTTGCTGAACTCTCTCTGCGATAGACCGGCGCCGGCGTGGCTAATTCTGTATTCAATCAACGTTTAGGGCTTGGCTGCATCTGTCAAATTGCTCATCACAATAAACGGGTTAGCCAGGAGCCATAGCTGCAAGACTATTGCTAATGTGCTGTCCGAGGGGAGAGTCTCCTCAGAAAGAGGCAGTTATCATCCACTAAAGCAGAGGCCTCCACGGGGTCTACCGTTTTGCAGTCTCAGAAGTGCTGCGTTTTATCACCACTTCCTGGCTAACAAAGGCCTCACCTGTGAGAAAGGTGAATTTCTATTTGAAAGGAATGGTGTGAGATGCCTTAGGCCAAGAGCCTTTGAGCTCTATTGAACACACTGAACGTATTCGTAATTCGTATTTCGTATTCAAAGTTGGACGTAGTTGACTCATGATTGACTGAATGTTGAGTAGCATGGATATTACATCCATTATGTGTCAGTCATTTGAAAGAAGAGTCATTATAATGACTTTTGAGACTGTAGAGGATAGTATAGTGGTTACTGATCTGGGCTGGACATCAGAAGTTTGTAGGTTCAAACAAATGAGGGTAAAATCATGAACTCCGAAAATCATGAAATGATCACTATTGTGGCCTTGAGAAAGACACTTAACCACGGGTTGATCCAGAGGGAATGTCCCTGTAAGTGTAGTGCAAATCACACTGGATAGAAGTGATAGCTAAATGCCAAATTAAGATGAGAGGAGGAGAGGAGACAGATCTATGGTAGGGTTGTGACGGTGAGGAAATTTTCCCACCGGTTAATCGACATGTGACAACACAGATAATGCCGGTATAACCGTGGGGGCAGGGGCGTTTCCTCGCTTTCCTTCGCTTTTAAATAGCGTAAAAGCACCGTGTGCATTTTTTTCGAATTAGCGTCAATTTGGCGTCAATTGCTTGAATGCAACAACAAAATACCAAATGTGTATTATTCTGTTAACTATTTGAAATTGTTGAAAAGTCTTAGGCCACATTTGATCTTGAATTCAAAAATTAGTTTGAACATGGAAATTAATGGAATGATTTTGTTAAAATTAATTAGAAGAAAGAAATATTTAAAAAATATGTTGCACTACTTTTAGGTCTTAATCAAAAAACTAATTTTAACTTTGATCCTTTAGCTGTGACCTGCCCTGACATCGGCCACTCCGCAGTGGATCATGGGAGGTGGAGGCTTATTTACGGCATGCAGAATAAATATGAGGCCATGATGATGCTGACCTGTGACCCTGGATATTTCTACAAGGGTCAAAGGGTCATCCGCTGCCAAGCTAACGGCACCTGGGATTACCCTGAGCCTAGACCATCCTGTGAAAGTGAGTGCAATATAGACCATAGTGACATCAAGACATATGCTTAGAGACCACAGCATTTTCAAATTATGATTATTTATTTATTTATTTACTTATTTTGGAAACTCATGACCCTACAGAGGATAAGTGGTTTGGAGAATGGATGGATGGATGGATTTTTTTTTTTTAATTATAATGATTTTTCAAACTTTAATTGAAAACCCCTGATCTAGTATGTCATTATTTCATTTTAAGGAAAGTTTGAAAAAAAGCAATTTCAGGACCTTGAAATTCCAACGTATCTTGTATTCAGAATTCCATAAAAGTAAAAATTACAAATGCATTCTTCATCTGAATTTGCCTAGTAATTTCCTGTGGTGACCTTGGAACCCCTCCAAATGGGAATAAAATAGGAACATTAACGGTGTACGGAGCGACTGCCATTTTTTCCTGTAACACGGGTTATACT
>NW_015650839.1:0-1161 GCF_001515625.1 Sinocyclocheilus rhinocerous
TTATTTTCTGTTTTACTTTCTGGATTTCCCAGCTATTTTGTTATGGTTTTAGGACTTTTCTAAGACAAAGAACTCATGCATTTTTCCCGGTGCACATGCCTACACGTATGGAAACAAAGTCGCCTTAAAGTCATGCATCTTTGGATTAGATTCAATTCAATTAAAATACCTTTAGATATTTTTTAACACTGTTTGCTTAAAGTTGTTTTGTGTTTGATGAAAAATAAAACCAAAAGCTGAAGATGTTTTTTGTGGTGTGCCTTCCATTAGTGTCTGCAAATCATGCACGAAAAATGCATGATCACTAGTATAAACTGACAGTGATTAACCTCATTCTTTTGTCTCTAAACATAAAGACACATTTGCATAGATGGGCGAACATAATCACCTGATTTTTTAAATGTGGCCAATTACATTTACATTAAGCACACAGTTTGCACTTGTCTATAATTTAAATGAATAGCTTACATTTACAAAATGAGCCTGCAATAGCAGAAGTAAACCTTTTTAATGAAATTAAAGGTCCGTGTTTAATTAAATTGTCAATGAAATTAAAATGTAGAAAAAAAAAATGTTTAAGAGACTGTTGTTCAATTTAGATTTGTACATACACTATTATATCCATACATTTTATTCTAATGCCACAGATAATAATATTTCTTGTATTTATTTAAATTATTTGCCTGCACTCTCCACTACCTGCGACATCACTTGCTGCCAGTGGAGACAAGACGCTGTGGTGGTTAAAAGATTGAAGGTGTTCTCTTAGCAAACGCTATCGCAGCGTCAGTGAACCTATGAAAGGGAACCACCACATCATCTTTCTTTTTTTCTCGTCTTCACCACCTGGCTACTGTTGTAAAATGTTGAGAGATTCAATTAAAAAATAAATAAATAAATAAAATATGAATAATAAAAGATAAATCTTGCTGTGATCTGGCCTGTTATTTAGAAAGTATTTATTCTAATATTGTATTCATCATTATTTCCTCTCGGTGCTGTGATTTCTTCCTTCCTGCAAAATAATTAAACACAAAAGCATTTACTGAGCTCTTCGTGATTGTAGATTGTTACAGATCAATGTGAATCATCAGATTGGCAAATCAAGTCATGATCGTTACAGATCAATGTGAATCATCAGATTGTCAAATCAAGTCACCT
>NW_015650840.1:0-1636 GCF_001515625.1 Sinocyclocheilus rhinocerous
TCCTACTGTGTCACCAGGGACCAGTGACTCTCAGGTCTGACTGTAGGACACATTTCAAGCGTTTGATTTTATATCTACAATAACAATATATAAATATAATGAACTCTTTGTGTGTGTGTGTGTGTGTGTGTGTGTGTTTGTGTAGACTGTCCAAAGTGACTCTCCAGAAGCTGGTTGAATGTGTCTATGAAGCTCAGGAAGAGGAACTGACTATATGCTTCCTGCAGAAAGTGGGCGGGGATCTGACTTCATGTTCGTTCAGCTGGGAAGAGCTCCATTATTTCCTGCAGCACAGAATTCAGCAAATCACTGTGGACTTCAGAAAGAGCAACATTCAATGCAGAATCAGTGAAATTCTTCCATTCCTGAACAGGATTCAGTTTAAACGGTAAACAATTATTTATTTCACAAAATGTGTATCTAGTAATTTAAACGGTAGACAATTATAAAAACATAGTATGATAAATAGTATGATAAAAAATGTACAATGATTTAATAATGAAAATACGTCTGTACAGGATGAGCTCTGCCTTCATGCTGTGTGCAATCAGAGAGATTTATGAGTCCGGCTCTGCTAGGTTTGTGTCCAGTCTGTTGAGTTCAGTGAAGAACTACATTAACCTGCAGGGCAGAGATCTGGACTCTGTTCACTGTACGGCCCTGTGCTTCACACTGCAGCACTGCACTGCAGCTTCACTCAACCTGCTCTGGACCTCCATACCAGAGGAAGAGCTGCAGAGCATTCTGCCTCTCTTCACACACCTCTCCCACCTCAGGTCTCACTGCTTTTCTCTCTAGCTCTATTATTCTGTTTCTCTGTCTCAGGTCTGTCTGTGTGTTTCATTCAGTAGCTTTCTGGGTGACGTCTACTACAAGCCTTGAAGTAGCATTGAATTATGTTTTGTAGCATTGAATTAACTAATTAAAGGCATATTGTTTTATTAGTAGTATTTTAATAATAATTTTAATATTGTTATTTAATATGTATTTGAGGTCAGTTATTGGTTTGCATTTATGGGAGCTCTGAAAACACAGTCATTTAAAAGTCTATGTAAACAGCTCTTCAGTTAATTGAAATGATCATAATCACAGGCAAACAATAAAAGCAAAAGAAATGTTTTCAAACATTTCTATCTTAAAAGTACTGAAAAATGTAATTATGAAGGAAACCGTTATCACATCTAGAATCATTAAGAGCCTTCAGAATAATAGAATTCCTTAAAGGGGTCATATGATGTTGCTAAAAAGAACATTATTTTGTGTATTTGGTGTAATGAAATATGTTTATGCGGTTTAAGGTTAAAAAACACATTATTTTCCCACATACTGTACATTATTGTTTCTCCTCTATGCCCCGCCTTTCTGAAACGCGTCAATTTTTACAAAGCTCATCGGTCTGAAAAAGCGAGGTGAGCTGTGATTGGCCAGCTATCCAATGCGTTGTGATTGGCCGAATACCTCAAGCGTGAGACGGAAATGTTACGCCCCTACCATACTGTATTTCCGTATGTCCCGGCGCGACGAGACAAAAACATTAAAACCCATTACAAACGAGGCATTTGTTGCATCCAGTAGGGACATAATTACTGATTATAATGACTTATACTGTCATTTTACGCGTTGCGTTGCATATCGC
>NW_015650840.1:1831-7130 GCF_001515625.1 Sinocyclocheilus rhinocerous
TTAACTTTTATAAAGAATATCTCTTTGGATTTGAGACTTTAGTCTTTGCAACTTTACAGATCTTCTTTATGCACCAAGAGCTTGTAACACTCCAAAGAGAAAGGAAAAATTGAAATCGCATCATATGACCCCTTTAAGGTTCCCATTCATACTAGGGTCAGTTTTACAAACAGCTTGCGTCAGCGCCAGCTGTCTTTTGCCGTTAAAATAGTACTGTCAGGTTTAACTAAAGATGTGCAGTGAAGAATTCGCAATATAATGTTCGTCTGTGTTCAGTGTTGCCAGGCTGCTGTTACTGATGTTAAAGAATCTGTCCTGATCTAGTGTTCGTCTGTGTTCAGTGTTGACAGGCTGCTGTTACTGATGTTACTTCACTGCTGCAGTGTTAGTGTTGGTCTGTATTCAGTGTTGACTGTCTGCTGTTCCTGCTTTTACCACAAGTTGGACTTCTCCTGCCGCTCTGCTCTGGATCTGACAACAAACACAGACTCAGAGCCTCTACATCTGACCGCTGACGACTGCCGTGTGATGTCCAGAGTCATTCAGAGAGCTCACTCAGACACAAAGACACGGCTGATTCTGCAGGACTGTGAGATTCATACAGCTGGAATGGATCAGCTGTTCCCAGTGTTACATTCTGTTCAGCTCTGGTGAGAAACACCAACAGATCACATTCACACACAGATCCAATATAAAAGCATTCAGTATATATAACGCATCTCTTGCTCTCTGTCTTTCAGCTGTGATAAACCTCTGCTGCTTCAGTTTCTGACTCATGTGAGGCCTGAGAAAGCTCAGTGTCTCTCTAGAGCTCTGGGTGAAGAGTTGGATCTCAGTCAGACTCAGCTGGATCTGCAGGTCTGTAGAGGTCTGGAGCTGATTCTGGAATATTCTGAAGGACTGACAGAACTGGATCTGAGTCAGTGCTGTCTCACCGATCACAGCCTGGATCTGCTGCTCCCAAACCTCCACAAAGCTCAAAACATTGAGTGAGTGACTGAAGAAACTCAAAGTGTACATTTCTCAAGTATAATTGTAATAGTTCTTACATTCCTGGTTTGTTTTTTGATCTCAGTTTTAGTGGCAATAGCATCACTGATGCTGGGGCTGAGAAAATCCACAGGATCGTCACGCGCAACAGTAACATAAAGACAGTAAGGTGTGTCTGAGTGTCACAATGTAGCCCAAAGTTGTTTTGTTGTTAATTTTTATTTATTTTGTTTTGCCACTTTTCATTCTCTCATTTCATTCATTGTATCACACCAGTCATCCATTATAAAAGAAATGTATAGGGACAATTTATACTTGTCAACAAAATTTAAGCAAAGCTTTTAGATCAAAATCTTTGTAGTCATGAAAAAAAAATCAGTCAAGTGTGTTCAAATTTTAATGGATAGTTTATATTGTCATGTGCGACGGAGTGAAAATCATTAAAGATGTTAAGTGTGTGTTTCATTTACATGTATTCATTTATCAGATGCTTTCATCCAAAGCGATTTACAGATGAGGAATACAGGCAGCGGGTTGTAGCTAATATCAGTGTGTTTATGTATTTCTGTAGGCTCTTCAACAACAGAATTGAATCCAGAGAGCTCTTCAGGACAGACCCCCGATTTGAGATCTGGTGATGCCAGTAAACTCTCTCTGGAATCAACAAACAGGTGAAATAACCAGTGGGAAATAATAGGGTAACAGGGGTAAAAAGCTTTGAGGAATCTGCCCATCAGAGTCCCAAAGAAAAATCATGCCACCAGTTTGTAAACCACATTAATTTTTATCATCACTTTCAATCATAATCAGCAGTGGTTTTCTGTTGCATTAACTGTGTTTTGTAAAATGACAAAATAAATCTTCTTTGTAAACTGTCTTTCCCCTTCTCCACACTTTATATTATTTGCGTCATGCTGAGTTTATTTTTTAATTGCATACCAAAAAAATACAAAAACATTTGCGTCATGCTCAGTTTATTTTTTAATTGCATATAAAAAAAAAACAAAAAAAACAAGTAGAGGGCAGCAACAAGGGCCAAGAAAATCCACAGTGAAGGTGGCAAGGAGGAGATAGACATCAAAACAACCAAACGAAAGAGCAAGTGCATTTATACCATTGATTAGCTAATCTTTCCCTCTTCATCCTAAAGAAGAGAAAGATAATTTGCAAGCAGGCAGTGTTTGACTGTCTGAACTCCAGTGTTTATTGCAAACACAATACAAGCGAGACATTATACTCAGGAAATCACACTTACCTCCTACATGTGACTGAAATGTTTGGCTAGTTAGGCAGGAGGGTAAAAAAAGGGCTTTTGTTTTTACAGCTACAGTATTAATGTCATGGTACTAAAGCAGTTAGGATATGTCACAACTGTATTACAGATGTTTGCAGGACTTTCCTCCTACTGTTACTTCTGTCTGTTTTTCAATTTTTTTTATTGATAACTTTATTTTTGTATTGAATTCTGTGTAGAGTTCTTGGCCAGTATGAATCTGTGGGTATGATCATGAACTGTTACTGTAATGAATTGAAATAAATAAATCCAACATGCTTTTGGAAACTTGAACCATGTTTTGCTTTTCTTGACTTTTCCTAAAACTTGAATAATTTTCGATGATAATCATGATATCGCTTTATTTCATGCTTTATTTTCTTGGGCACAATGGATATTGAATCATTACTCGGGAACAGACTTTAAGATTTTGTCTTTTTTGAATTATATAGCTTCTGGATTTGAGATGTGTTTATCTGATTTTAGCAGTGCTTTTGAGCAATATATTCTAAGGTAGAGAAATAGAGGACGATCTGATGGAGATGCACATCCTCGTCAGGGTTTATGAACATGACTGTTGCCATGACGATTCCATTTCCACAGACATGCTGGAACAACGGCTCCAATCACTGAAACAATCTCAGAGCTTTTTCAGTTGGTCAATGAATACGTCTGTACGACAAGAGAGTGCTTACAGAGCATAAAAGCATCTCAACATCTTTTGGAAAGAGAGATGAGCAGCTGTTGAAGTGCCTCGTATACATATTCAACAATATTACACTTCAGTGAGGTTTGTTTTGAAGAGATACACTCGCAAAAAGTATTTTCTTACTCAGTATTTTTGTCTTGTTTTCCAATATAAATATCTACATAAACATTCTTAATTCAAGATACATTTACTTGAGAAGCGAAACCGTCATCTGCTGTCACCCTGATGTCCAGATATATGTCTCTGGAGAGATCTATTGCGTCTGACCTCTGATCACTCTTCACCAAAATAATCACTAGAAGATATGCTTCGAGTTTTACGTCCATGTGTGGAGATTTTCTAAGTTTATCTATGTTTCGACCAACCAGAATATTTCGTCTTTCTTTCTATGCATTGACGTAATTAGTGACCTCTGTTAGAGTATAATTGCTGGTGTTTCTAACATGTACGCAGAGCGGCCTACAAACTCCATCGAGAGTGTTGAAGCTGTCTTCTGCTGATGAAACTGCAAACTATTTTCTTCAGTAATCGTTTCTTTAATTGATCACATCTCTGACTCCTGGTCTTCATTCATCACACCGGGTCCTTTGGGTTTCACTTTAAATTCCCCTACAGTCTTTTCTGGCGTCTTCCTACTGAAATAAACATTTAGTGGAGCAGGCATGGAATATTTTTTATCAGAATATAAATTATAATCAGCAGGTATCAGAATATAAATTATAATCGATACAAGTATATAATACAAGTATAATCAATGCTAGCCTTTCATGTGAGCAAGTTATTTTGCTATTCTAATCATAATGTATTTGTCTGAATGCATAGGATTGTAAGGGAATGGAGTGTGTGAAGCTCCTCGTCACCTGTCCACTTCTTAAAATAAAAGACGGCAGATAGTGAGATGTAAGGAATGCTGTTGGAGTGGATGGTATGTATATATAGGAACATGAAGCCAGACTCCACAGTTGCTCTGCAGACCGACTCCACAGCTCAAGACTGAGAGTGATTTTTCACAGAGCCAGAAGAAATCTACAACACAGGCAGCGAGCATGTGAGTTGCACCTCAAGACTTTGAGTGGTTTTTCACAGAGCCAGAAGAAATCTACAACACAGGCAGCGAGCATGTGAGTAAATTGTGTTTAATTCAGACCTGAGCGATTTTGAGTGCTTTTGTGTGTTTGTTTGTGTGATTATGTCAATGTTTGGACTAAAAAAACGTATTGAATGTCAGGTCAAATGTCAAAGTTTGAGATCTGTGATGGGAATCGATGTTATAAATGTTCATTTAGATAAATATGAATATAGTTTGACACTGGACACATTAAATATTGTGTTGTGGTGCTTTTTATTTTTAAATATTACATTACATGTACATTTAGTCATTTAGCACACACTTTTATCCAAAGCGACTTACAAATGAGGACAATGGAAGCAATCAAAACTAACAAAAGAGCAACAATATGTAAGTGCTATAACAAGTCTCAGTTAGCTTAACACAGAACACATAGCAAGTTTTTTTTAATTATATAATAAATAAAAAGAAAACAGATAGAATAGAAAAAGAATAGAGCAAGCTTGTGTTAGAGGCCTTTTTTTGCTTTTGTTAATTGTATAATAAATAAAAAGAAAACAAATAGAATATCTATCTATAATGTCTTCAGATCTCCTGTAAACTGACACTTAAAGCTCAATCCATTGGTGTCAACAGACTGTGTTATTTTTTACAAACATGCATTTTTTCTGACAAAATACTTTAAAATGTTTTTCTGTTTCTAGATATCTGCTGTTATTTTAACGAACAAACATAATAATGTTAGAATTAGAAATAAACATTTGTGAATTAGCATTAGTTGTTTTTCAATAGACAGATATAGATGCTTAAATGTGTCAATTAGTGTAAGAGTCAAAGACAAAAGGGGTTTACATAGCCCCAAAAAAAAACTAAACTTAAATAAATAAATAAACTGCATCAAATTAGATTTACACTGAACAAAAATATAAACGCAACACTTTTGTTTTTGCCCCCATTTTTCATGAGCTGAACTCAAAGATCTAAGACTTTTTCTATGTACAACTGATTAGACAGCATGATTATTGCACAGGTGTGCCTTAGGCATCTTGATATGCCACACCTGTGAGGTGGATGGATTATCTCGGCAAAGGAGAAGTGCTCACTAACACAGATTTAGACAGATTTGTGAACAATATTTGAGAGAAATAGGCCTTTTGTGTACATAGAAAAAGTCTTAGATCTTTGAGTTCAGCTCATGAAAAATGGGGGCAAAAACAAAAGTGTTGCGTTTATAATTTTGTTCAGTATATATATATAT
>NW_015650840.1:7343-8019 GCF_001515625.1 Sinocyclocheilus rhinocerous
ATATTGTTCACAAATCTGTTTAAATCTGTGTTAGTGAGCACTTCTCCTTTGCCGAGATAATCCATCCACCTCACAGGTGTGGCATATCAAGATGCTGATTAGACAGCATTATTATTGCACAGGTGTGCCTTAGGCTCACATTTTAGAGTGGCCTTTTATTGTGGCCAGCCTAATGCACACCTGTGCAATAATCATGCTGTCTAATCAGCATCTTGATATGCCACACCTGTGAGGTGGATGGATTATCTCGGCAAAGGAGAAGTGCTCACTAACACAGATTTAGACAGATTTGTGAACAATATTTGAGAGAAATAGGCCTTTTGTGTACATAGAAAAAGTCTTAGATCTTTGAGTTCAACTCATGAAAAATGGGGGCAAAAACAAAAGTGTTGCGTTTATAATTTTGTTCAGTGTGTGTATATATATATATAATCACTTTTGTAAATCTAATTTGATGCAGACACTAAAATGTGACATCTGGAGTTTGACCCAGTAACTGATCTATCAAAAACTGATATATATATTTTGATTTTGGCAGATCAGCTCCTCCCACAGCAATCATATCATCATCATCATCAGTGAAGCTCCTCCCACAGCAATCACATCATCATCATCAGTGAAGCTCCTCCCACAGCAATCACATCATCCAGAGAGAAGATGAGAGATCCAACACCCA
>NW_015650840.1:8033-8451 GCF_001515625.1 Sinocyclocheilus rhinocerous
CATCATCATCAGTGAAGCTCCTCCCACAGCAATCATATCATCATCATCAGTGAAGCTCCTCCCACAGCAATCACATCATCATCAGTGAAGCTCCTCCCACAGCAATCACATCATCATCAGTGAAGCTCCTCCCACAGCAATCACATCATCATCAGTGAAGCTCCTCCCACAGCAATCACATCATCATCAGTGAAGCTCCGCCCACAGCAATCACATCATCATCATCAGTGAAGCTCCGCCCACAGCAATCAAAGAGGACAGAGAGAAGATGAGAAATCCAGAACCCTGCAGAATCAAACACACTGAAGAACAAACAGGTTGGTGGTGAACAAACAGGGTGATTCTTCATTCACATGATGCTGAAGAACATGCATGTTATAAAACTTCAAGCACTTCATCAGATTTAGATAATATTAAG
>NW_015650841.1:0-1218 GCF_001515625.1 Sinocyclocheilus rhinocerous
TATTTTTTACATACTTCATTCTAGGGTCAATTAAATGAAACATTGAGCAATATTCACATGGAGACAAAGTATTTATTTAATCTGATTATTAATACATTTGTATAATTTTAATGAGTAACATGAGTAATAAGGCATCTTAAAATGAGCAGTGTACTTACTACATTATAATAAATTAACACATGTTAAGAATTTATCTTACTATTAATTTATTATTTATATTGTGAAAAGAAAATACAGATAGATTCAGACATATTTCTCCATTAAAACTTAACTTTGTATATCTAGAAATATTTAGGACATTATTTAACCCAAAATAGCATGCCATATGAATTGATAAAGACTGGTTACATACAAAAGTACCTGCATGCTCTGCCAGTGGGCACTGAAGGAAATTGAAAGACTGACGGATTTACAGTTTAACGTACCTTTAACTCACTTTCACAATGCTTGCATAAACGTAATTGTCATAAGAATAACTTGATGGTAGAGCGTTTGTGTCTTGACGCAGATATGACGACATGACGGACAGCACTGAGAACAAGCATTGTACAGATTAACGTTACGCAGTTCACATTTAAGCCTATGGCGGATGTAAATTTTTTAACGCGCTCTAATTTCAGAGTTTTGCATTAGATAACATCAATAAAATGACTGGTAAATGTTCCGCGTTATGCCAGCTCTGTCTGCAGAGAGACTGCTCGTTTGCAGCGGGCGAGACGGACAATTCAACACGGTGTAAAAACGAAATTGTTAGCGCGTAATGTTTAACAGTCCCACTATTACCGTTTCAAAGCATGGAAACAGCGAAATGCCACACTCAATGCTTTCAAAAACAAATATAAATTTACCATTTGATGAATTCTCTCATTTGAGTAGAAAACCGCCCAAATGTGGCTGCTTCAGACTTCAGTGCCAGACTCGTAGTAAAACCAGGCCTCGGCGGGAATGGAGGCGAGAGGATGTGTCAGCGAACCAAAATGAAAGAAGCTAAAAGCATATATAACATAAATTGTAAGCACATTCCAAAAAGTTATTTTACACGTAACATTAATCACCTTTTTCAGGAAATCGAACCGGCATGAGAAACTTTAACACTCCTCTGTAACTTAACGTTACATCTCTGCACCTCACGAACACGAACTTTAACACTAAACCTGACAAAAAACACTCGCCGTTAGTAATTTCTAAATGTGTTCACCACCAATCATATTTTGAGTA
>NW_015650842.1:0-498 GCF_001515625.1 Sinocyclocheilus rhinocerous
GAAAAGTGGTGAACCGGCGACAGGCTCATTGATGCACGTGGGGAGTGAAGGCTGGCCCATGTGGTCCGATCCAACAGACGAGCTACTGTATCTCAAATTGCTCAAGAAGTTAATATAGATTTTGATGGAAAGGTGTCAGAATACACAGTGCATCGCAGTTTGTTGCGTATGGGGCTGCATAGCCGCAGACCAGTCAGGGTGCCCATGCTGACCCCTGTCCACTACCGAAAGCGCCAACAGTGGGCACGTGAGCATCAGAACTGGACCACGGAGCAATGGAAGAAGGTGGCCTGGTCTGATGAATCATGCTTTCTTTTACATCACGTGGATGGCCGGGTGTGTGTGCATCGCTTTCCTGGGGAACACATGGATGGCACCGGCACTATGGAAAAAAAACAGTGGAGGCAGTGTGATGCTTTGGGCAATGTCCTGCTGGGAAACTTTGAGTCCTGTCATCCATGTGGATGTTACTTTGACATGTACCACCTACCTAAGCAT
>NW_015650843.1:0-370 GCF_001515625.1 Sinocyclocheilus rhinocerous
GGGACTCAAACACAACTATTAAAAAAGGTTCAATCATTCACTGATCTGCAGGACATGGCGGATTTTTCTGAAGAACAGTGCTCAGTTTAACTGTTCAGAACAAACAAGGGACTCATGAACAACCATCACAAAACAAAAAAACAGTTGTAGATCATCCAGGTAACCACACACAGTATTAAGAACCAAGGGTTCCCAAACTTTTGAATGGGGTTATTTTTATAATTTCAGCTATTTTTCTTCTTGTGGACTAAATGTAAACATTTTATGTAAAATATCTTACTCAGGACAGTACTAAATAAAAAATAACATGCATTTTGTATGATCTCTCTTATTTTGTTAAAATTATTCACATTTTCACAGATTCTGCAAG
>NW_015650843.1:388-532 GCF_001515625.1 Sinocyclocheilus rhinocerous
AAAATTATTCACAGATTCTGCAAGGGGTTCCCAAACTTTCGCATGCCACTGTATATGTACCTTGCTACGTGTACTGCGTTAGGTTAACCGCGACTTGTAATTTGCACTTACATATTGTTGCTCTTTTGTTAGTTTTTGATTGCT
>NW_015650844.1:0-253 GCF_001515625.1 Sinocyclocheilus rhinocerous
GATGGTCCAGGTCTAAGCCCGAACAGCATAGGGGTCCTGGTCCGTATCGGTCTGAGGACCAGAGACGGCCACAGAAGGCTAGTGTCGCAGCTCGCGCTCCTCCCCCGCCTGCGGGTAGGGGTAGAAGGAATCGCGGGTCAAAGGGAGGTAGGCAAGACCTAGGGATGTGATCCAGACAAGGCATCAGCGCTTTCGTCCGGATCAGAGTGATACTTGAGTATCTACTCGTTTCCTTCGGGGGTCTTACATCTGC
>NW_015650844.1:407-577 GCF_001515625.1 Sinocyclocheilus rhinocerous
TATGGCTTCATAGTGACCACCTTGCTGATGGTCTGGACTAGAGGCTTCTTTGAGTCGACTCTTGAACGGGGCTCCGGCGCGGGAACCATGGTGGGTGAGTATGTATATTCTATATATATATATGCATATATATGCATTTAATGTGCTGGTGGTTATGTGTGTATAATCCT
>NW_015650845.1:0-172 GCF_001515625.1 Sinocyclocheilus rhinocerous
GACTGATAAGAACGAGGTATAAATATGGGTGCCCGGACGGACAAAAGCCCTATTCGCACGGGATTAGTATTACCTGGAGACCTCCAGTCATTTGTAATAATTGCGGAGGTTGTCTGTGCTCTTAATCCCGTGCGAATCGGCCATGTCTGTAATTTGTAAAGTAAAAATTCCC
>NW_015650845.1:331-411 GCF_001515625.1 Sinocyclocheilus rhinocerous
AAATTAAATAGCTTACCATTAAAGTTATAAAACGTATTCAGTCAAGAGCAGAAAGTGATTTTCTTTGTCTTCTTTGTCTT
>NW_015650845.1:2323-5097 GCF_001515625.1 Sinocyclocheilus rhinocerous
GAATGAGACGTGTGTGAGAGAGAAGGGGTCGTCGGAGAGAAGAGAGCGAGAATGCGTGGCTGACGTTATTGCCTGTGCCGCTGGTAACAAAATGGATCGGCTCAGAATCGGAAAAAAGTGAGACTGATCGGTCGATCACCGATCCGGGCCGATCATGAGGAAAATCGTCCGATTCCGATCCCTGGCCGATCGATCGGTGCATCTCTAGTTGCTTGGGGAAACCATGTGTGCTGATGTTTTGTTGCAGATCTATGACTCCACCCTCTGAACGTTCTCTTGCCCTGTATCTGCTCTCTGATTGGCTGTAGGTTGTTGCCGATGTCATTTTAAGTCAAAACACATTTCACACTGCAGGACTGTAAATCACCACCAAGTCCAGATATTTAGCATGCCAGATATCTCAAGGCCATCGGAGCTTCTCTCAGATTGTGTCTTTGTTAACACACACTACGCGATTGTCACTCTTGTGTTTGCCGATTTCTGGCCTTTTCAGCAATTTCCACAAAACCGTCAGCGATCAAAAATCAGGTAAAAAAATTGTGCAATGGCATTAGGTGACACAGAGGGCACTGCATACTAGAGTTTGAAGCTTCTCTTCATTTACACAAACTAAATGGTCAGATCGATACATAACCATTCTATTACATGTCCACAAATGGCAACAAGGTTCATAAGCTGTCCAAGAAAATGTGATGGTCTATGTCAGGATGGACAACTCCGGTCCTGGAGGGCCACCAAAGTTTAATCAAACACACATGAAAAATCTAACCTAAGTCTTCAGGGTTTCTTGACAATTACAGGCAAGTGTGTTTAAGTAGGGTTGGAATGGACCTGGACCCAGGACGGTGGCCATAAAAGACCAAAGTTACACATCCCTGATCTACAGGGACAGTCTCTGTGCTATGATGTGGCTTTATTTCTGACTGAAAAACTAAAAGTTTACAGTATTGAGAAGAGTTTCTCAGAGCAGCTTAGTGCATGTAGGATCTAGCTAACTTGTGGTTTGTTTTGATGCTATACATGTCGAAATGTTTTTTATGTTGCTTTGTGCTATTTAAACTGGGATTTGTCTTTTTTTTCCACCTTAGACCTAAAGGCTCTGAAGGAGGAGAATCAAGAACTGAAAGAAAAGGAACATAAAGATCAGTATGAAAAAACACGCTTTCATAACTGGAGAAAATCTTCTAGTTGCTCACATACTGAAAATACTTAGTCACAAAAAAGAGCTCAAAAGATTGCAACTAGAACTTATTTCACCTGCCAACAGTGTGGAAAGAGTTATACTTCACTCAAAAGACTGCAGCTAGAACTTATTTCACCTGCCAACAGTGTAGAAAGAGTTATACTTCAAAAGGAAGTCTTAAAGTCCACATGAGAGTTCACACAGGAGAGAAGCCTTTCACGTGTTAACAGTGTGGAAAGAGTTTCAATCGACAAGCAAGCCTTAATATCCACATGAGAATTCACACTGGAGAGAAGCTGTTTACTTGCCAGCAGTGTGGAAAGAATTTCAGTCAAAAAGGACACCTTATTAACCACATGAGGATTCACAATGGAGAAAACCCATTCACCTGCCAACAGTGTGGAATAAGTTTCAATCGAAAAGCAAGTCTTAATGGCCACATAAGAATTCACACTGGAGAGAAGCCGTTTGTCTGTGGTCAGTGTGGAAAGAGTTTCAGATTTAGAGTAGCCTTTAATCAGCACATGAGGAGTCACTCAAGAGAGAACGGTTTTATATGTCATCAATGTGGAAGGAGTTTCACAGACAGGAAACACTTTACTATTGATATTTTTCAAGGTATTGAAGTTAGAAATTCCTCTTTCATGACCACTAATTCAAATACTTTGTCAATAAAATAAAAGTGGGTTTTGTTCAAAGTAGCTGTTATCCACATAGATCTTTGATGTGAATGAATATTTTTTGGTAATTCATTAAATATCGCTGGCTAAAAAGTAACTAGTAATCTTGAGTAATTTTTGAGAAGAGTACTTTGTACTTTTACTTAAGTACTGTTTTGGCATCAGTCCGTTTACTTGTAATTGAGTATTATTTCAGCAATGTAACAGTACTTGTATTTAAGTACACATTTTCAGTACTCTTTCCACCACTGCCAACCTTACCAATAAGCAGGTCCCTGGTCTCCCATTTAGGAAGTGCTAACCATGGCTTTTATGCGAGCGCAGTGGAGCGGGCGTTTTTTAAATTCATTCCTATGGAAGTTGAGCAACGCTCGCACGGTGCATTATGGGATTGAAAGTGGCGTGGCGAAAGCGTTGAGAGCGGCCGAAAGCATCAAAAAGGTTGGCCATTCCTTGACTTTATGCAAATATCGAGCGAAAAATGCAGGGTGACAACCAATCGCTGTGAAAAGTAGGCAAGGCAAGATTTTGACATAGCTTATGTTTCCTGAGCTGAAATCACTTGTCGTTCAAAAAAATCATATGCAAAAGTAAATGCACTTTGCATGCTGATTACTAAAATGAAATCACTTGTCATTGAAAAAGTCATATGCAAAAGTAAATGCACTTTGCATGCTTTCATTATATGCTATGGATGGGTGAGCAAAACTGCATTAAATCAACTGTCATTGTATATATTTCATGTATTATTACACACTTTAAAGGGGTCATATGATGCGATTTCAAGTTTCCCTTTCTCTTTGGAGTGTTACAAGCTCTTGGTGCATAAAGAAGATCTGTAAAGTTGCAAAGACTAAAGTCTCAAATCCAAAGAGATATTCTTTATAAAAGTTAAGAGTCAGCCACACCTA
>NW_015650845.1:5872-7575 GCF_001515625.1 Sinocyclocheilus rhinocerous
CGGGGCATAGAGGAGAAACAATAATGTACAGTATGTGGAAAATAATGTGTTTTTTTAACTTTAAACCGCATAAACACATTTCATTACACCAAATACACAAAATAATGTTCTTTTTAGCAGCATCATATGACCCCTTTAAAACCACTGCTTGAACCAGCGCCGCTGAGAACTGATATAGGCTTATAGTCTGTTGTAACCCATATTGTGATCCTAACTTCCTATTAATTTGTTCCACCACTAGGCAGGACCAACCTACGGTCGTAAGTTGATGACCGTTTTTTTGGCAGCAAAGGGAATTCGAGCCGCAGAAAGTCGGGTTGGACGAGCCCTCCGGACAATACATCGACCATACCATGAAATGCGATGTAGTGTAAGGCAGTTTATTATTATTTATTATTGTTGTTATTATTCGTAATCCTTATTAGTCTGTATCCATCAAAACAACAGTGAAAAGTCCCAGGCATGTTATTTAAACAGTATTATTAATACACACACCACCAAATTACTGCTACTGCAAACATTTGCTCTTGTAACCTGTACATTTGGCATTACATCTGTTACCAGGTGTACTGCTACTGGTACCTACCAGGCCTACTGCTATTATCAAATACTGAACAAATAATTCAAACATGACTGTAATTTTTGTACCCCTGTAATTTTTAGATTTAAACCATTACTGTTCTGAAGACTCAAAAAAGGAAAAGAACAATGTAGTACTATATGTATAGATTGCAATAGATTAAATATCAAATTAATTATTTGTCATAATTATACTCGGTACTATACCTATATACTATACCTGGTACTATAACCAGGTTGACATGATGAACCAAACTATAACAACTGGCTCCTAATGCGTCATGTATAATGAATTATTTGGGCATTACTCTTGTATCCACAGGTTGATGACGAATGAGGTCATGACCCGTTTCAATATGAAGGGGGGGAAGCTTGCCTTCACCAAGCTCAATCTGTACACTGTTGTCACAGGTAAAAAATAAATAAATAATAAAAATATTAGTGTCACATCACTGTGACATTCAGGGTTGATTCAATGCATACTGTAGTGCATCATATCCTATATTTCTCATAACTTTTCATTTTCAAATATTTGTTACAGAGTGTCCAGAGAACAACAAAGGAGACGGAGGCAAATATTGCAGCGGTCATTGCCTTTTGTTTAAAATATGCCCCAGACAGGGTGGGTGGAGGTGGCAGGAAAATTACCTGTGAATAAAATTGATGTTAAAATATTTTGAAAAATATTCAGTTCCAAAAAGGTTGATGCTAAGATTAAATTATTTTGAAAATGTTCTGTTCCAATAATGTTCATAATAAAACAAATAATAATAAAAAGTTTTTTTTATAATCCAGTTCATCTCTTTGTCATTTTTTAGATAAAACCACCCAAAAATTGTGGATTCCAGTTTCAGATTAAGTTAACCTGTTCTTTTTGCTAATGTCTTAAATTTAATAAATTGGTGTTGCCAAAATACAAAGAAAAGAAAACAAAATACAACAGATATAAACTACCTCCCTAACTAGCATAAACGAGAAAAACAAAATAAAGAAAATGGCACCCACCTCTCTACTAACACATTCCCAATAAATTAACAATGTAAGTTTAATAGATAACAAACAATAACATAAG
The DNA here is from genome assembly GCF_001515625.1 of Sinocyclocheilus rhinocerous. Taxonomy (NCBI): domain Eukaryota; kingdom Metazoa; phylum Chordata; class Actinopteri; order Cypriniformes; family Cyprinidae; genus Sinocyclocheilus; species Sinocyclocheilus rhinocerous. Next base: position 7,524 of record NW_015650845.1, read on the forward strand.
TAGGGACAAACAAATAGTAACTTCCAAAACAAACCAGATTTCTTGTCGTAGG